>NC_091829.1:67907293-68039793 GCF_038994185.2 Dermacentor albipictus | reverse complement strand
TGTGCCATAATATGCGTCCAGCACGCAAGAATGCCTCCCACCATTCTTCTAGTGATACTCTAATGTTGTTGCAACGTTGATGCAATGTGTCTGACGAATCGCATACGAAAGCTGAATTTAGTAAATGAAGAATAGTCTTAAGCGGCAGACTGTTCGCCTCACGCCCTAGGACCTTTCAATCCTACTGGAAAGACAAAGACCTTCCGTATTCTCATAACTTCGTGTCTTCTGCGGCATACTAGCAGACAAGGTGCGAACTGATCCACACTGAGCAATAATTTCCTACGAAATATAAATGCATGAAACCGTGCGAGCCCACGTAACCATCATCGCTAAGGAAATATATTGAGCCGTGATAGAGTAAGGTGCCGATGAGTCCAAGGTAAGCAGCAACAAATCTAGTAACGCATGACCACAACAGACAATAACAAGATAAGCATATAATCTCGTGCCTGTGCTTATGCGCACACATTGTTTAAAAACGGGACGAAAAAGCACAGCGCGACGCTACTGTATTCAGCCACCGCACGCTTGCTACTACTTGCTGATCCGATGAGACCAGTTAAAAATAATATATTTGAATAATGGCTCAAGGACAGCTTGGGAAGAATGCGTAGAGAGAAGGGAGATAAGCCAAGTATAACTCAATAAAGAAGCCCCATGTGCGAACCTCAATAAAGAGTTAAGTGTCTCTTTAATGTTAGCCCGCGGTTGGACCTATTCCTCGAAGGACGTCACTGTCTTGGGCATTGTGGTTGTCCTGCGACGTCCTTAAGCCTCCTCACTCGCACACAGGGTGTTGCATGCTAGGTGTTACCTCTGATGCGGACAGATAGCGGTTCGTATTCGACGGTGATACTGGATGGTCGGGGTCTTTGCGATACCGTCGCCGCTCCCAAACCGCGAAGACATCGTCCGTCATGGCACATCCTGATCTAGCTTGAGTTACGAGTGTAAGTTCACCTTTTAACAGCGCACGAATACAGGAAACGCGAAGCAGCGCTGTGCACGTCTCTTCTAGGGTACGTTCTTCGTTTGATGGTTTTGTATTCGAAGATCATAAATGGCCAACTAGTTCGAACGTTTACTCTGGTTTAGTTGCAAGAAATTAAGATATGTGCAGGCACACATTTACATGCAAAGTCAATGACAGAAGCACGCCATGGCAAATCTGTTGTCCAACTCAGAAACTTGACCGAGGAGCTTTTTTTTTTGATCATGCAGAATTTTAGGCAATTGCATGTCGCAGAGAGCACGAATGTAACGTTTGAACTGCATTGCTCGAATAGGCGGATATTACTTGCAAGATTAGTAAAGATGCGTAATTGACTAATCAACAAAGTTTCACGAATGTTGTTTTCAGGTAACTACTTTACGCCACATATTCCAATTTACGAATTGTAGACGCTGAGTTCACAAGACATATTCACTCCTAACGAACTCTAAGGATGGCGCTGTCAGGCGCTGGCAAACTAGCGGGAAAAACGCAATTTTGTTCGGCTTTTAGAGCATAGGCTTCTTTGTCTATACTCCCGGGTTTTGTGAAGCTGTTCGCTGCTGCTGCGTCGGTTGGTGTCTCGGCGAATATATCTGTGGGTACATATGGGATGGTTATATGTGAGGCAAACACAAGTAAAACCGAACGGGCATATACATGTATAATGCTTAATGCTGACCGACACAGCCGTGCCACTAAGCCCATCTCTGCTCTGCGTAACAACACAAAAGACAAAGAATTACACATAAATCCTGCACAGATAATGTCGGCTCATAGCGATCTCTAAAGTATATCGGCCCGCTAATTGAAGTGCGCATTATACTGAGCGGCTTCTTTGATTTACTTGATTTTCTTTGTTTTACCTGTACGGTATGTGCCACTGTGCGTGTGTGTCCATATTCTTCGCCAATACTTCAGAATCGGTATGTGGCACTGTGACGCAGAAAGTACAAATCCTTAAATATCGCTAGATATGCATCATACTTCTTGGTGCACACAAAAGCCATTTCCTCAACAAGGATCATACATCGACTTTGTCCTCATGGCATCGCTGTGTGGATGTTTCACAGTGTGCATCTGACTGACTTAGTGTTATCATTTTGGCAGAGCTTGTGAGTGGTGTGTGTGCATAAACATAAAAGTTCCATAAGATAAAGTTGTAGCCTTTGTGGGGGATAAGCGTGAACATTGCTTGAGAATTCACGTTGGTTGGGGTGAAAGCAAACACAACTATATGCATCGCTGTTAGTTGTAAGACATTTACGATATTACCCGCTTCACTAAAGGTTCGCTTCACATAGTTGCCCAAATGTGCCTTAAATATGCATATGTTTTAAACACACCACCCCGCTTTGTGCAGTGAAGCTCACAAAAACAGCTGGAACGCCGACGTACTTTTTTGTACGGTTTAGAAATGAACATTTAAAAGCTGCTGTCATTCTGCGAAATCATTCCAAGCGGATTCGCTCTTCGAACTAATTTTCAAGAATTCGTAATTTGCAATAAGTGCCATAACGTAGTTAGCTAATGCGTAAAATTTGGTTAATAAGCCCATCAGGTAAATTGACCTCACCCACCTCTGGGTAATCGAGCTAAATGAGTAGAGATGTGCTATCTGCCACAGATAAGCCTTCAACATTCTATATATTCTCAAAGAAGAAAAAATAACAGGCAACCATCAGATGCTCCACTCAGTTACATTTCCTAATTTTCATGAAGTCACAACGCGGACTTGCACTTCCTTCAATATCGGAGTCCTTCAGCAATTATGTTTTGGAGCCCAGAGGCACAGAAGGCGGGTGCCATGCTGTCTCCCGGCCACATATTTTACTAAAAACATAGGTCGGATACCACGCATGGTGTCAGTATGGGAGAGAGAGGGAGAGAAAGATTTCATTTAGAGTAAATGCGGAGATCGCCCTAAACTGGGGTGCTCCATCCAGCTACGCTACGCTGGTTCATAGTTAGTGTAGTACAGCCACAGCGGCGAATGATGAGGAGGACGAGGGAAGCAGCGAACGCCTGTGCATATTAGACAACGGCCCTAAAGCCGCTCTTCCAGCCTCATGGCATGCCAAAACTCAAGCCACGTGTTCGTTATATGCCTGCGGTCGTAGTATCAGGCCATGGTAGAGAATTCCGCCCTCCAACAGTACTGGGCCTGCCAATGCCGGCTAGAAATCTGTCCAGCGTCTGTTTCTCCGGCGCCCATGGTGGCCGGCACATGTGTTCACAAGTGTTCCAGTGTTCTGAAGATTTTGCTTGGCTGCCACTCGGGGCACAACCGGCCACTAGCGCCACGGTGGCCGTGGACGCAGATTTTCAACCAAACAGAGGCCGTCAGATTGTGAAGGGATGAGCTAACAGGAAAAGTGCTTAGGGAGCAAGTTATGTCCTACATTGGCTTATTGCAGTTTGGCAGTTGCCAACTCTATGTCTTTGTCTCGCTTACATGACGTGTCCTGAATAAACAGGCTTTTTGGATTTGTAAGTTGAATGGGTTGGTGACTCCCATCACAGAGTGGGAACACCACAGATTAGTTTGAACATTGAGGAGAAATTCCTGCAACATACCTCATTAGTTAAGGGGAGCCTCAACACAGCCTTACTGAGCCGTCTGATCTATTTACGGACAAAGTGCAGGTGCATTTCGCTGACTACAAGCACGTCGATTTAAAAGTATCATTGCACCGGTCTATACATGTACCTTGGGTAATCTCGCAGATAAAAAAAATTAAAAAATGAATGAGCACTTGTAAGTTGCATGCTTCTCTTGTCATCACAGTTGACGTTTTCTCATTTGTTTTTCCCGCAATTTAATGTTCATATCATTTCTCCCGTTAGCGTTTCTCCACAATTAAAATAAATAAAAATAACCCAATTGCGCGAGCAATAAATCCGACACGGAGATCGTGACAATTGAAAACGGAATTTCTCTGTACCGTGTACTTTCACCCACTACGTTTTTCAGCTCCTTTCAGTAATTTGAGCTCGTGGTAGTGACGCCACACGACGTAATCAAATACGAGCATTCCATCTGGCTTACTTTTGGGTTTCTTGGTGTTTTTGTAACTGCTGAGGAAAATATTGAAGACAAGCTTAGAACTAAAGATACTTACGCCCGACGCACTTCTTGGATCATCTCAAAGAACTGGGACTTGCTCTTCCTACGGCGAGCCTCCTCCTTGATTTTCTGGAATGACAAGTTTCCTTTTACGAGCGAACATTCATGCCTGTCCCTACATGTTCACATATCTGCAATATTTCTGCATCTGCCTCTGTTCATGTATCTGTTCACGTATCTACTTTTTCATGTGTTTGTTCTCTACTCAAATAAACCACGATGCTAACAACATATCGTCTGTATACTCACAGTCCTCAGACTATTTTTACCAATTATAAGAGGAAAATAGGCACTATTTTACGCACAATAACGACGAGAAGTTGCAGGTGCTTCGGATTGTGCAGTGGCTTTGGATTGGCACCTTTCTCAGAGAGACATGACACCTTGAATATGCCTTTGGTGATTGGTGCTTCATCTACCTCCCTGACTTAGTCCTTATTAAAATAGCGCGTAAAGTGACAGCTTCCTTGTCTTTCGGGTTTTTTTTAAGAAATAATTTTTATCAAAACATAAAACATGACGCTGGGTCGCAGAGACGTAAGCAGCAACGATGGGTAAGCAGAACTGAGGTTCCCGTAAAGTTTCGGCAAACATGCGAAACCTGCTGAGGCATTCGCACGGTTGCGTTTTTTTTTTGCATTTCTTGCTGTATTCTGCGTGAGTTGACAATGTCGCAAAGTGTATTCCGTGACATACGAGAAGCTTTATGAAGATTTAACTTCACGAAAATTGCGCTTTGCGCAGCCAATGCCTCATGTTTGAAGCCAAGTCACGGTCCCAATTCGAACGATCCACTTTGCAACCTTTTCACGCAGTCACATCGTTCTTTGAGAAATTAACATAGAGGCTGGCACCAGGACTCCGTCTAAGTAGCTTCATAGAAAGACTCTATGTGTATGCAGGTGGGAAGAGAGACAAACAGTATGCACATGCAGACACGTACTCGCTTAACGCTCTTCTGGAACAGACTGGCGATTTGACCTTCCCGGAGGTTGCTCACAATCTCCTTGGCCGAGTGATGTGGGGATACCAGCTCCACCGTGTTGATGAAGCGGTACAGTTTCTAGAACAAAAATTTGTAAAGAGCCATTCACGGGTTATACATCGAAAAACTGTCACGCACACAAAACTATGCTCTCTGGGCCTGAGCACACTGCATCCTCTATGTAGGCATGCCAAGTGACGAATTTTTTTATTCGGCACAGCAGCGGAGTTATATACTGATTTCAATGTGTAGATTGCCTACGCATAAAGAGGCCTTCCTGTCTTCAGTGTGCTCGAGCACTTCTGATTTCACATTCTGCACGAATCGTCAAAGTTACATTCTTCTTTTATTACCAAATTTTTTTGGTTACATAATCGTACACCTTGCCCTCATGTTGTAGCCAAGTGTATCTTAGTTCTATTATCTCCACGTTTCCACAATATTGCCTCTACCATGAAGAATTATCATTAAAGCATCAATAAAGCAATTCGAAGAAGAGCAAGTAACCTTACGAGTAGTTTGCATTCAGAGATACTCAAAGAGGTGCAATAACACGAAGATTGACTCCAACATCATTAATTTAGGCGGTTGTCTTTCTGCCTGATCTAAGCGTTCGAATCGGAGAAAGTCAGAAACTATACGCCACAAAATTGTTCTCAGGTGGAAATTTCGCCACAGTTTCTGAAGTCACGGCAGCCGGCAGCTGCACTGTTGAGCGATGTGTGCTCAGAACGTTCACCTCGACAGGTGCGCAACACCCACTCCAAAAAGAAAGAAAAGAAAATGCACACAACGCAGGGACTCAGGTAAAAGGATTTCATTTTGCACTTACTCCACGTTTACTTCTGTGAACTCAAGGTTCAGTCAGCCAAAAGTAAACGAAACACAGGATTTGAAAAAAAGGAAAAGAAAAATGTCCCCGAAGCCGCGGCACAAAGCCTTTAATCTAAAGTTCGTAGCTGTAGCACTTTCTGCGACTCAAAAGTTATTCAATAAATGAATGCCCATTTCTTAAAGAAAGCGGATATTAAGAAAAAGCAATAAAACGACGGAAACCGACAAAACGAAGTACTAAAAAAGAATAAATCTAAAAGACGCTTCGGTTTCCCTTCAGAAGCCTTGATCACAATGGCATGAGGGAAAGTTCACGTAAGCTTATGTATACTTCAGAACGTGACGTAAGCAGCGCGCGTATGACGGGGAGAGTGGGGTACCCTCATTTCGATTGAGCGTGTGACATGTTTTCGGTATCTGCAGCTATAACAGATACACCCGCGATTTCAGACTTCTTTTTTGGCCAATAACTCATTGAGTAATCCCAGTCAATCTTGTGGCCCGTTGCATTCATGTGCTCGGCAAGGGCATCCGCAATCGTACGTTTCTTTTCGACATCTTTCTGGTGCTGCCTCAGTCTCTGGTTGAAGTCGCAATCTGCGCAGGGTATCTTATAGACTACGCCGGGAAATGATTCTCTAGGAAGCCTGTCTTTACCGAGAGAATTGTTTCTCGGCGTAGTCTGTGCTCTAGTCCTGTGCTCTTTTTTGCACGCTAAAAGAAGTTACTATTGATTACCAACTTGCCCAAGTATAGACTCTTTTCGAGATAACCACATATCCTGTAGCGCGCGCTTAAGTGATCTCTTGTGGCCGATTGTAGAACACCGAAGGGCGTGGGCATATTCCACAGCATATTGAAGCAGTCAAACATTCGAGTTGTTCTCCCGAAGGTAAACGACAGCTTCCGAGTTCTCGAATTTCAGGGCCGCTTAAGTATATAGAATGGTGCTCAATTGCACATCCACACCACCAAAACAGCCGAGACACCACCGACCTACCTGGCTGAAAAACATGAGGTTTGGGCTCTTCCAGAAGCAGTTTCGCGAACGGGCCCTGAGGCCCGGCAGAGCGTAGCGGAAGACGAGATGCTCGATGATAAGAACGAGCGAGCCGGCCAGCAGACCGACCAGCAGCATCAGGAATAGGCCGGCCACTGCGCGCACGCCAAGCGGAAGCGGCTTGTCCAGCCGCTGCAGCAGGCCATCCTGCGTTTTTGTCATCGCATCGCAGGTTGTCAGCCCGTCGCGTGGCATCGGAAACCACGTTCGAAGCTCATACACTATGGACTACAGCCCCTTGGTAGTCGACGCGCACCTCTGGCTATCCTCAGAGACACACTAAAAAAGAAGAGGAAACTTTATTAAAAAAATGACCTGCAGTTTTCGTTGTGGTGGCCTCAGCAAGAACTGCTGAACCCCGTTAAGGCGGCCACGATGGCAGTGCT
This sequence comes from Dermacentor albipictus, assembly GCF_038994185.2. Classification (NCBI taxonomy): domain Eukaryota; kingdom Metazoa; phylum Arthropoda; class Arachnida; order Ixodida; family Ixodidae; genus Dermacentor; species Dermacentor albipictus. The sequence goes on along the minus strand of NC_091829.1, from coordinate 68,032,407 downwards.
GGGTTGGTCAGTTATTCTTCAAGTTTGTGGTGTCTTCAGCTACGTCATTACAGGGACACTAAAGGAAACTATTAATTTGAACTAGATTGAATGATTAGGCTTCTGAAATAACGAATTCGTCATTCGTTGTGAAGTATAGAACTTTTTTTAAGCAAGAAAATGAAGAACGTGAAACCGAAGTGGTGCCAGCCGCCCGGACTGTGGTAGCTCTCATGTGACGTCGGCGTGGCTGTTTCACAAATAGTGACATCGAGGGAGGCCACGTGGTCATTATACGTCAACTCGTCCGTTTGGCGCGAGTGGTTCGTATTGACTAGGGAGCCTACATGCAAGCGTTGCATGTAGGCTGCCTAATATTTTGACGAGCAACAGCCTGACCTTCTGAGACAGTTTGCTACTCAACTAAAGGACAATTTGGCACCCGGAAAGGGATGACTGACGTCCAGACGAGTACTGTATTGATCTAGCTCCACTTAGTATTTTCCTTAAATGTCCTTTTAACAACGTACGTAAAGACCCCACAAATTTTGTGAGTCCTTGAGTCCCCAAACACTACCAACGTGGCGGCATTAACAAGGTTTAGCATGGCCCTTGGGCTAATAATAGCACAACAAACGGACCAAATCGGACTAAAAGGCAATTCTGTAAACATCGTAACCTCAACCCCGCTACCCGTCATCTCTCGTTCTGTCCCCAACACCTACAGCAGCCCCGAACGATGGGCCAAAAGCCAATAGTTCTTTCTCTGTCTTTGCTTTTACTATGCTCTTGAGTGAAGAGAAAGTTGAGCTCCAATTCCGACAACAGATGTGCTTGTTACTCTCAGTGTTGTTAGTCCACAGAAGCAGTCAACATGGTCTAATTTCTTTTAATTATAGGGTTTTAGGTGCCAAAAGCACTTTCTGATATGAGACACGCCGTAGTGAAGGACTCCGGAAATTTCAAGCACTTGGGCTTCTTTAACGTGCACTTAATCTAAGCACACGGGTGCTTTCGCATTTCGCCCCCATCGAAATGCGGCTGCCATGGTCGAGATTCGTTCTCACGAGCTCGTGCTCAGCAGCCCAACAGCATAACCACTGAGCAACCACGGCGGGTCAGTCAACATGGTCTTAATTGACTATCACGGCCAACTAGGTCAATCTAGCATCAGTCTGACTCTCACTCTGCGTGGTCCGTCGTTTTGCGCGCTGGCCAGAAAATCAGCAGAAAGGGTGATCAAAAGTGGTAAAATAAGCAACGTCTCCTAAGTCAATAATAAAACAGCTAATCTAGAAGCATACGTAGTCTTCAGTATACCGAAAGATAGAACTTCACATGCACAATTGCTTACACATATACGCTGTCATAACCGCATAACTATCGCATACTTCTGTTATATAAACTTGCGGACACTTCCAGTGCTGAAAATTCAATGATGGTATTGCAACTATTCAATTCAATTTGAGACACATCAAATTCATTTTCACTCCATATGTATGTCAAGGCTGACGTCATTATACAACTTAAGAATGACTGCGCCGTTCGTTTATACTGAATCCTGAGGGCAGCGAACATGAAAGTTTAAAAAACATTTTCTGCTTATATAAATTTAGTTTTTGTGGCCACCAGTCTGCAGTACAAACTGGTCACGCGTGGACCTGCACGAGTGACTGCGAGCGGGAAAGATGCTGATTTTGTGCAAAAGCAATATCGATAAGCCTTGCTTAGCCATTTTTTACCTTTGTATTCTGTTATATGTTGTTGGCAGAAAGCCCATCAACGATGTTCATTTACAAACCTGAAATCAATTAGGCTGCAGAAAGATGGGCATGTCTTATATTCCAAACGCGCTTTCAGCCAAATTTGAATTATTTGTTCAGTTCTGAATAAGAAGCCGAGGGCGCCCAAGTATTTTTTTATGAGTCGTGAATCCAAGAGCATTAATGTTCACTTGAATGCCGCAGAGTGGTCCTTCGAGTTATGAAGTCCTCTCGGGTTAGCGAGCGCGTTGAGACGCCTGGCTCGTTTTGACTTGGCATCACCGAGGTGCAATTAGAACGTAAGCAAGAGCTTGCGGGGGCAAGGAACATGCGGATAACACATGTTTCCGAGAGCGAGAGTGAGGCTGACGTGTCATCTCGGCGATGCCTTCTCCCGTCACGCAATATCGCGGCAGCAGGTGCGCCTTTTCGCCCGCTCTGCTCAGTTCGAGACCCGAGCCAGCGTCACTAGCGTGCAAGGCGCACTCGTGAAGTGGCGTCGCGTTCAATGAGAGGTTAGGTGTCATTTCGCTGCCGCAGACGACGCCGGTTTTTTAGCTCGATGGGCGATTTGGAACTTTCGCATCAACATCCTGAAGAATAGGTCTCATAAGAACCACCACAAATCTCATAAATCGGACGCACATTGGAACAGGTCGCTCCTGAAAGTACGCTGCAGCATATATACAGTCGCACTGTCCCTGCGTTGAACCATAGCTGTAGAGTTTGTTAATGCCAGGGCGCCTAACCCGCGTTGATACAGGGCTCGATGACGGGTCTTGACGTAACCCAGAAGCCTTGGATGAAGATTTACATTCAAAAGGATAGACAGTTGGGCGAGTTGGTACGGTGTCATGATTTTGGCTTCTAGCGCGAAGTGAAACACGGACACAGAAAGGAGCAGACAGGACCCTGTCTGCTCCTTTCTGCTCCTGTCCTGTCTGCTCCTTTCTGTGTCCGTGTTTCACTTCGCGCTAAAAAGATTTACATTGTTGATTACGCGTTCGCTCGGAGGGAATGCTCTTATTGAAGCGCCGCAACAGTGCGCGCCCAAAAGACGCTTATGTTCTGCAGAGATGGCCACGACCGTCATTTGCTATTTCAACGTGCAGAAGCAGAAGAAGAAAAAAAAATCAAGGAAAACGCCTCGCACACTAGGGTCACCCACCTGCAGACAGGGCGCGCGGCCGTACCACTTGCTGTGCAGTTGGTCGAGGTAGCCGAGCGCGTTGTAGCGCAGCACCAGCTCGGAGATCCCTTTGGCGAGGGGAAATCCGCGCGCCATGCCCACGGCGTACGCGTCGTCGAAGATGGAGTCGCCCAGCAGCCGCAACCGGCAGCTGGGCTCGTTGGCCCGGTAGTAGTTGAGCACGGCCGTGTCGCCGATGAGCACGTCGAGCGCCCCCGACCGGAGGGACTCGAGCCCGTCCTCGAGCGTGGGCACGCCGAAGCGCTGGATGTGCTCCCACAGGCGCTTGTTCTCGGCGAACACGTAGCCCTCGGCGGCCGTGCCGCGGGCCGTGCCCGTGCGTTGGCTCAGCAGCTGCGAGCAACGAGAGAGAGAGAGAGAGAGAGAGAGAGAGAGAGGGAGAAGTCAGCATTTGAGCATTGCTTCGGCGTTTCTTTTTTTTTTGGTGCGCCAGCTTTCACAACATGTGGCTTTGAAAGCGACAGGCAGCAACTGAAGGTCAGTAAATCCTAACCCCCCTGTATTCACTTCATTTCTTCGCTTTAATTTCCTAAAATATTCCTGAGTGGAGGGGTATTACAGAAGGGGAGGGATCATCATCACTACATATATGAGCGAACCAGAAAATTTCATTAACGGCGAAAAAAATACAGGGACGGCCCTTTTTTTTTGCTTACGAAGTTCTGAAAATGACCCCGTGGAGGCTGTATTCAGAAAGCTTTTCGTTAACTAGATGTTAACTAGAAATACGTGTGGTAAGCTAGCCTACACTCGGGCGCAGGAAGTTGTGAATAGAATAGATGAGATAGAGGAGAGGAGTAGGGGAGGAGGGGGGGGGGGGGGCGGAATGAGCCCGAATGTGGGGGACGAGTCAAGCACACGACCGGGCGCGGCCACTCACGCTGGTGTCGTGAAAGTCGTGCACTTGCATCTGGAAGAAGAGGCCGGCGAAGTGGGCCGCGATGTTGGCCGTGTACGATGCGAGGAATATGACGGAGAAGCAGCCCCACAGGTTGATGAGCACCTTGTTGGGCCACGACTTGGGCGCCTTGAAGGCGACGAGGTGCGAAAAGAGGAGGGACCACATCACCCACAGCGCCGACGCCAGGCTGAAGTTCTTGGTCCGCTGGCGGCCCCACGGATTCAGGCCGAACGGCGAGAACCATTCGTACAGCGCAGCAGCGAGCGCTGTCACCTGGGAAAAGAAAAAGTGGAGAGGTCAGCCGGAGGATCGCTGTCTCTCACCTGACACTCCGTTAAAGTTGAAGGAGAGGAAGGGTCGGAATGCACATAACTGTAACAGAGCACAAATAACCACGTCCACGTGCAACGTGCATTCATGTATACAACCAGCCAGGTCTTAAGCTAGCTCCCGCAAGCGCCACATTTTTCTGCTTTCCAGCTCGCTGCCTGCGATGGAATCAGCTTGCGAAATGGTCAAGGTTAAGGTCGTGCTCACAAAGATCACGTAGATAAGAGAGTCTTCTATTTTGGGCTTTTCCTATTATTAGGCGCTGGCCTAGACAAAATCGGTGCTCGCGCGAGCCAGCTACCGAGTTGGCTTGCAGTGTGCAGCGCACGACAAGTCACAAACCACACGTGCCTGTCCGACGTAGAGCTTCGACGTGTGGCAGCTCTCCGTGAAAATATGTCAAAAACGTTCTTGCTGACCGCAGTGCGCTTTCGAGAGCCGTTCCTGCACCCAGAATCTTCTGCTTCGAAATAGATCTGGGGCCGAATTCACGAAGCTTTTCGTTCATAAGTGCCGTTCTTTTCATTGGCTGATTGCCTTCGCTAATATTATGTCCTACATACGTTTTGTGAATACGGGCCCCGTAGTATAAGCGAGACAATGTACAGCCTTAATTTTCTGGCGTTCTGTGCTGTAATTCGGGCAGTCACTCGGGATGTGCAAGAGTGTATCTCAAATCTCACATGCCTGAACACTGCGTCATCTTGGCGAACCTATCTTATCTACGTGCGCTCACGTAAACTACACGTGTCACGCTGTGCAGACCACCTGCGAAGTTAGAAAGGTGCTGTATTTATCGATGCTGCAGTGCGTCCGGTACTACGAATGTTCATTAGATGTTTGATGTCCGTTCGAATAAGACGATAACGCCAAGAAAGCAATGTACTCCCGCTTATACTTGCTTCAAAACGGGAACATTTTCTGTCCTCAGTCTTTCTCGATATCTTCTTTTTTGCGGGAATCTTGAAAAAGAACAACCGTGTATTACTCGTTGCTTTATTAGTTCCTTCTCTGAATGACTGAAAAGTTATGTGGCAGCTTAAGCAAAAATGTATTTGTGCAGACTCATTAGTGAAGAAATAGGGTTGCAAGGAATAGCACAAAAGGCTCCACTAAACGGGGTTCATCGTACTCGCTTGACCTACGCACCTGGCGAGGCGAGACGTGCGGGCGGCTCGGATATCTTTGCCTGCCGGACATGAGTGTACGCGACGGAAGTGGCAAGTAGTGGACCGGCATCACGTGGTCGGCGTGTAAACTTCCGGCACGGGGGCTGAAAGAAGTTCCTTTTTTTTCTTTCTTTTGTTTTGAGGATGTGTACATAGAACCTCTGTGTCTCTCAATTTAAAATTGTTGTACTTCTGATATTGCTAAATTAAATAGAAAAGAAATTCAAAGCTATACCACTATGTGAAGGTGTCTGACCAGCGGAGTTGTATATATGGTGATAAATATGTTGATAATAAATACGCTGATTGAAAATAAAAAGCAGATACCAGAATGAATTTCCATTTTTAGCAAAATAGAAGTGAGGCGTGCAGACAGGACACAAGAGTAGAGAAGAGGACAACACGAAGTGGGCGTTCGTGTTGTCCACTTCTCTACTCTTGTGTCCTGTCTGCACGCCTCACTTCTATTTTGCATAATGAATCCTTACCAACTAGCTCAGCGTTCTGTCGTTCTAAGCTCCATATTTAGCTGTTTTTCGTGTTGCTTTATTACCTTCCATACTCAATTATATTTTTCTTTGTACCCATGTTTTCCTCACAATTTTGGATTTATTGTTTTGGTCACCAAGGTGACTATCGCTTCGTTATCACTATGATATATGGCCAGTGGCTCTGCGGCAACGCTGGACAGGTTCTCGGCCAATGTGAGGTTTATAAACGATCGATGAGGCGTAATGGCCACACTAATGTTTGCGTAACATTGAATGCCGGGCCTTTCCGAGAGAAACGCTACGAACCCCTTTTCGTCTGGCGGTGAGGCCTCTATGTTGAAATCACCCGCAATTACGCTGGGAGTGGAGTCGGCAGGGGTGATCCAACCAAAGGTGCATACGCTTGGCGTTTGCGGCACGACCTTCGTCCGTATCACGTGATGCCCGCGGTCGCCGCGCATATTCCCCTTTTTGTTCACGACGGCATCCTTCGTAGGCGCGCTGTCCTTCCGCATTCCTCACTCACAGCACGCGGCCTACCCATTGCACGGGTGGAAGCAAACTGAGATAAGGTTACGTGGTTTGCCTACAGAGCCCGTGACGTCAAACCGCAACCCATACTAAACAGTGTCTACTTCGGTTTTACTCTTTTTACTCACCATTATTTTTTTTATCACAATACGTTTCGACACTTCTCGCGAATAAAAGCAGCTGGGACATACTCGGTGGTAGGTTTTCGCTGAACGCTTTAGCTCTTTTAGCTCTGGGGTTGTCGCCATCTTTCTTCCCTAGGCATACAACCCGCCAGAATCTAGCCTATAACAGCTCCGCTGCAAAGAAAGAGAAAAGAAATGGAAAAGTTCAGGATAACGTTTCCTGAAACCCAAGCACGAATGGTTTCGCAGAGTACAGGTTTTTGGGCTGGTTGGCTCGTTCAAGTAAATGAGGCGTCGTAGCGCTGAATCGACACGGACAAGAAAGAAGACCGGACGTATAGCGCACGTCCTGTCGTCTTTCTTGTCCGTGTCACTTCAGCGATGTTACGACCTCAATTACGGTTCCCCTGTGACTGATCTAGCAGCACTTGGGTACGCGCAATGAAACGCGCACCTAGTGTCCGTATTGTGTGGCGCCTAACCCCTTTTTCTTTCACACGCGTACGGACTCGGAGCCGCGGAAGCTGACGCGTATCCGGAGCTCCGTGTGGAGGAGCAGTGAGTTTGAATAGTTTCTCTCTTTTCTTTTGCTCCTTTTCATTCTTTTTCTTCTTTTTACTTTACTTATTTTTATTCAGATTTTTCAGTTGACTCGTCGATATAAAGGGCACATAAAAGTTCGATGTTCCTGACTACAGCTTCACATTCTGGCTCGTGAAGAAACTAGCGGCTCTCCTGGCCGCTCCTGGCTTGACTCCTTTGGCAGACCTTGCTTCGCATTGAGCTATTGCTCAATATACGTAATTTGGATGAGGCTACTATCCGTGGTCAATTGGTCGAAGCTCGTTACGCTAGGAATCCTGTGCAGGCGAGTCCCGACTGCGGCAACCAGCAATCGGCTCAGCCGATGTGCCAGCTGCTGACGTATGCGCACACGAGCGAACGCAAAGATGGAGTTTCTTTGACCCTCGGAAATTGTGCGACTATCGCAGACATATTTAAAGGCGAAAGGAGATAGGCTACGCGTGTCACTCCATGCGAGAATAGCCGCGCGCGGCTATCTATTCACTGTAGCACATCGAAGGGATGTAGACACCGTGAACTCAACCCTTAACTGAGAGATAGCCTCCGAGTTTGGCACGTCGTAGGCGCCAAGATTGTAAGTACCGGCGTCTATGTGTGAACATCCAAAACCAAATTTGAAGTGCGCTCCATGGCGATGTTCAGTGCGGGGAGCGTTGTAGGCACCACCCCGCTACGCCGTACCCTTCGAAGCGCAACACACTGAAGTGTACTGAAGGTACACTGAATAGCACCGCGAAGGGTACTCGGGCGATCTTTGACTGCCAGTAACTTCGCTTCTGCTGAACACATTGAAGTACTTCTTGCGGCAAATAATTTCTGAGATAGCCTGTTTTAAGGTTAAATGCATTTTTCGACTTCCAAGAAAAGTTGTTCAGCCCTCCCCTGAGCTTTTAAGGGTGCCAGAAATCTTGGCGCCCGCGTTAGTCGGACGCGCGGACGGTTAGAACATAGTCCTAGAAGGCGGCCAAGCGCAGCGTTGTATTTTGATATCCCAGTCAGTGCTTCGCCGTTTAGGGGAAACTGACATTTCTGTATAGTTGTTTGAAAGCAACCTCAACCAGCGAAAACGTATTGCTGAGCTAGCTGGTTTGTTATGGACGCAAACGATGCTTTTGTTCTCTGGTGCCGTTTGCAGCTCAACCAGCACGCGCTATCTGGAAGGTGCGGTGAGTGACGAACACCTTACAAAATTCCGCCAGGTCGCGCAACATCATCGAGTTCTATTCGTAGGATATCTGCTGTTGTGCGTACTGGTGGTTCACGTCGCCGCAACGGAAGTATCAAATCTTAATCGCTACTCGTTCCGACACGGCTGGCTGGGATGCACGTGTGACTATTAGAGAACCCTATTTTATGGGATTTCAAGACGGATCTAGATAATGAAAACTTTGCCCCCTCCCCCTCCCCCCCCCCCTCAGCGAGTAAGCGAGTAAGCTTGACCACCATACTTTCCAATCAAGGGGTTGCTATTATTTCCCCGTAATTTTGTGTCAATCCTATGGATCCAAATTCTACCTTTGTCCCATGTATCGCTCTCTGTGCCGTTCAAATTTGGGACGTTAAATTGTGTAGTATCGTGACCAATTATCACCGCTTACTTGCTTGATCGCGCGTGTGACCATCACTCGGGCACCGAAAGAATACCGAGTGTGAGTGCGAGTACACTCAAGCTACGACTCACCTTGAGGCTGAGGAAGATGGCGAGCCAGAGGGGCACGCTGAAGGGAATGAGGAAGGCCGAGAGGGGCACGTCGCGCTTGACGGCGTAGGCGAGGCACGAGACGCCCGAGTGGAAGTAGGGCACCGAGAAGTCCACCCAGCGAGACCGCGATGACGTCACAGAGTACGCGGTCGCCGCCAGGTGGGCAGCCCCTGCGGACAAAGCAGAGAGTGAGAGCCATTCCTGCATGCAAAGCCTCTCTCCCCTGTGTGTCTCTACACTAATATACTTTGTGTAATACCCATTTCCTTCGTGTTTCATGTGTTCTTTCGCGTTTGAAATATCCTGAGACCATGAACGTTGGATGGTGATGTTTACGCTGAAGCAAACAAAAAGAAATAGGGAAGGCATGCACCGGGGGCTGGGGGAGGGCTTGGGCGTTACTCTTTGAGACTGCTTAATCCTGTTTGAGACGGGTTTTATCTGTAGTTCCATCAGTACATTACGAATGATCAATAAGCAATGTCAATTTCCTACGCTGTGTGCATCTTTTATTACGCATCTTGTAGAGCATTGCGGTGCGACGACTTGATTTGTATAGCCTATACCTCATACGTCCACACCGTTCCATCGGAAATTTTTTCAGGTGGTCCACAGTGTAATTTCAAGTGTATTTTCACACACAGGCATTTCTTGAACGCCACCGAAGTTTTCTCTACTTGATTATCTATTGAAAAAAACCTAGAAAACGCACCAATTATTGTGATACATCGGTCGTGTAAATGAAGGACACGCAGCGTGAGTGAGGAAACAGTAACCGATCAAGCAATCGACATCGATGAAAAGTTTCAGGAACAGTCATTACCCACCGCAGATCGCTTTCAAGTTGGGCCCGTGATAACGCACTCACTTGCAATCGGAGCAGCCCCCCCCCCCCCACACCCACCCACACACAACCCCTTGCTGCCTTGTGCGCGATGGAAGACGGCGCGCTTCCCCGCTTTCCTCCCACACGCGCGCCAGATCGAGCGTGTGGGAGCGCCAGATGAGTGCCAGACCGACCATCCCTCTCCGCTCACTCTCGCATGCTTTAACTCGCACCTGTATAGCCCGACCGCGGTGCTATCGCACGTGGATTCATACGGAACATGACGGCAACGACGACGGCAGGAATTTGCCTGGGATATTCATATGATTTTAACCGCAGTATATAGAATCCGGCACTATATAATCTTGATGTGCTGCCGCCTAGATCCCCCGTGATCCCAGAAACCTGCACAACTTTGCAATGGACGAAGCGCCTCTAATAGAACTACTAATAGAACTACTAATATATAAAAGGTAAATAATTTAAAAACAATTTATGGGGGATAAATTGAGGTGGTGATTGACAGGGCGCTTTCTCATTCATCTTTTTTTTCTTTTTTCTGCACACTTCATGTTCATACGATTTTACTTTTATTCTCTATGTATGTTGGTAAAAAAACTGTGCAGGACGTTCATTGTCTGTCCTAATTTACCAGCTCGCAGCACCATCCTGTAAAGGCTGGCACGTTATTTCGGGACGGCAAATGCAGCCACTCGCGGTAAGGCGCAACTTTTGTCAAAAAAAAGCCATATACTGTTTCTCAATGAAATATATATATTGTTTTGTTTTTGTTTTATTATCTTTGCAGAACAGGCGGTTATACTAACACAACATAATTGTCGCTGATAAAACTGTATTTACGGTAAAAAAAGAAATAGTTGACGACTCCCACGAATAAGACGTCGGCTCTTGTCAGCGCGTGGGAGAACTGAACGTGTAACAAAAGAAAGAAGGAGCCGCAGAAGCGATTTGCCTACAAAATGCTTTCGGAATTCGTGACTTGAGAAAAAAATAGGTTATCTACTTCACTGCCAAAAAATCTATCCAACTTCGAGCTCAGAGGTCTTACTTTTACGTCCTCGCATTCAAGCCCATGATATAGCCCTGCAGTGGAGTCCGTACGCTGAAGGTATGAATTATTTCGCCTTTTCAATACATGCCGCATTCTCAAAATATTTGCGGGCAGGTAAAAATTGTGGCGAACAAATAGCACGAACACAGGAGGACATCTAAATGATACAGGATGCAGAGCTGACTACCAACGGGCGGTTTGATACACGAAAAATATGAGGGCTGTTGAACTAGGTGGTACCTTTTTTGAAGAAAAAAAAAACGACGCGTCTTGCTTACACATTATCATCACTTCTGGTCAATCCTGAATGCCTCTCAAATCTTCCGTGTTCTCCCGTAAACTAGGCAGAACCCGCGTGAGCATGATTGCCCAATTAAACTAATCGTTCCGCGTAGACCTTTTGAGATGCACAGGCCTGCTGCAGACAGTTATTGGTTAGGCGTATTGGTTAAATTCTGAAGGCGTGTGGGGTCTGTGAAGTCGCAACTTCTGAAAAACCTTCTAGCGTTACAAACACATTAAAGCTCTCGCGGGGATACCGTTAAGTTCGGTGAAATCAGGATCGGCCCACCAAGCGACCACGTTTTATTGCACAGTCTCGGGGGCAAGCCAATTTAGTCGGACAAAGTGTCGCAAATGCAAAGTGGCTGGAACGGTCGAAGGAAGCTCTTCAACGCTCGTCAGGTTACCTAAAGCCACGACATCTGCACGTGACCCACTGTACTTCCAAGTTACTACCTATTGTGGCAAGTCGGCATAGTTGGCAAGTATTGCAAGTCGGCATAGTTGGTAAGTATTGCAAGTTGGCATAGTTAGGCGGGAAACCATTCATGCTGCGTCCTGTCTTGGCGTACGTACGACAATAAGCCCTGCAGCCCCCCCCCCCTCCCTCAGGGGGCTCAGTTATAGTTTAGGTACGCCATCATCCATCAGGTATGTCGCTCTGGCCAATGACCTCGGGGATTACCGGAGATGAGGTCGGCGGTGATGCCTCCCCACTTGCCGCCGCGGTCGGTGCCAAAGCTGCCGTCGGCGACCAGGTACAGGTCGAAGTCGAAGGCCAGGTCCCGGGCGAGGGAGGTCAGCAGGTCCATGGCGATCCCCGCGCAGCAGGTGACGTTGTAGAGCGGGTGCCGGGTCGCGCCGCGAGTGAGGTGGTAGTGGGCGAACAGCGCCGCCAGCTTTTCCGGGTCGGCAGTGGACACCTGCGACCGCGAGTAGCACGTGTTAGGAACGAACCCCGTGGTCCACTTCGTGCAGCCTACACTTCGCGAACCACGTCGTGCGCGACACCCACCTTTTCAGTGCACGCGGTGAAGTGTCTCACACCGACTGGCGGATGTTTCGGTGGACGTGGTTTCTCGTCATCTCGGCGTGCTAGCTTTATGTGGTTAGTGGAGTGATACTACGCCACGCGACTAGGTTGACAGAGAAGCCTTTGACAAAACGAGCTTAAAGCTGCTCAAGTAAGGAAACATCAAACTGGCTGTTTGCGGGCTTCGATTCATTCCTTGGTACGTGTATAAACAGTACAACTACACATGTTGCAGAATGCTGTGTCTAAACAATTTTATTTCGAGTAATCGTGACATTGCCGATAAATTTCAGAATTTATCGGCGATGTCACGATTACTCGAAATAAAATTGTGAAATCTCTGAGAGGCGCAGTGGTACGGACAAAGGGTGAAACCGAGAAGGTAATGCTGGCGCCACTCCTTCGCCCAGGAGACTTCGCCATCACATACGAGGAGTAAAGACAAATCGTACGAATAACGTAAAACAAAAAAAAAACGCTCTGCGCATGTAAAGTGGTACTCGCACGCCATATAGGGGTTACAGGGAACTCTAGGAGCGCAAGTACATAGCCATCTGCGCGGAGTTACTTTGACAGATTCGGGCCTAAATCAGTGCACACCGTGATTGTTTAGTCTTGCAAGAACTTCACGCATTGCTTGTCCCCTCGGTGCTACAGCGGGGCCAGACACAAGGTGGGCGGCATGAACGTCGCGTCATAGCTGCAGAGGGCTGTGACGCGACGTGGAGCCGTCGGCCATTCTCGCGAGAAAGGTGTTACCAGTCGACAAAGGCGACACCGAACCATAGGGGCCCGAGTGGTCAACCCTTCGACTGGCAAAAAAAAAAACGAAGATTCTTGCAACCCGTAGCAGACTGAAAAAAACGTAGACCCTGTCTTAGACATTAGACATTATTTATTTCATCATAAATTTGTAAATTACTATAAGCCTGAGTCTGAGCAGAGGTAAACATACTCTTTTACAAACTCTAGAGGCTGACATGCGATCTTGAACTCTCGTTCCCTTGCCCGGTTATTTATCATTATCTTTGTCTTTCGCACATTAATCTTCAGCCCCACTCTTACAGTCTCCCAGTTAAGGTCCTCAATCAATCCTGCCTGTGGTCATCGTTCAGACGGTTGACCCACCTGCAGACAGGGGACGCCACTGAGGCAGCTGCCGTTCCCGATGCGCGTGGCGGCCATGACGAAAGGCGCCGCGTACGCGGTGACCACGCGGAACCGCTGGCGGCCCCAGGCGCGGGGCCCCGTCAGCGTTGGCTGCTGGCCGGGGCCCGAGGGCCAGAGCACCGAGTCGAGCTGCGCCGAGCCGCGCGTCACGTTGCCCACGGCGCGCCAGCGCGCCACGCTGCCCGCCGGCACCAGGTTGAGCACGTCGAACACCGGCGGCGGGAACCGCTGGCTCTGCACCGCCTCCGCCGCGGCCGCGCGGAGGTAGCTGCGAGACGGGGTCGAGCGGGGAACGGGTGAGGCATCGTGCGAGGGACGCGTTCCTTCGTGTGAACAGAGAACGCCGTGCTCGTGGCACACTAAAGACGAAGGAACAATGTCCCTCTCGCAAGGGCCCTTCTCAAGCCTCCAGGATTCTTGAAGACTAGCAAGCAAACCAGTCTGTGTCTTACCGGTACTCACCTGCGGGGCAGAAACCTGGAGGCGTACGAAAAGGGTTCTACTTAAATTGAGGACGACGCAACGAGCTATGGAAAGAAGAATGATGGGTGTAACGTTAAGGGATGAGAAAAGAGAAGATTGGGTGAGGGAACAAACGCGAGTTAATGACATCTCAGTTGAAATCAAGAAAAAGAAATGGGCATGGGCAGGACATGTAATGAGGAGGGAAGATAACCGGTGGTCATTAAGGGTTAGGGACTGGATTCCAAGGGAAGGGAAGCGCAGCAGGGGGCGGCAGAAAGTTAAGTGGGCGGATGAGATTAAGAAGTTTGCAGGGGCGACATGGCCACAATAAGTACATGACCGGTGTTGTTGGAGAAGTATGGGAGAGGCCTTAGCCCTACAGTGGGCTTAACCAGGCAGATGATGATGATGAGCAAGTAAACATACAAACAAACCAACGAGTGAATGATTGAATGAATGAACAACTGTGTGAATAAATAAATAAAGAAATAAATATAATCATGTTAGAGTTTTTGTAAATAATGTTAGGCTGCATTCATTAAGTGATGTGAAGAGAGCTTGGCGTCTCTAGGCGCGAGCTACTCCTCTGCTACGACGCGTTAAAAAATAAACAAAGAACGAGTGAGCACCCAACAAGCGTTCGAGCCACATTTACAAGATAACGGGAAGGAAAGTGTGCGCAATTCGTTCGGGCCGCAATTCTCTACTGACAGCCCTTATGACCCAGTGTCGACGACGTCCTGCTACTGAGCACGAGGTCTTGGGTTCGACTCCCTGCTGCGGAGGCTGAATTTTGTTGGAGGTGCGATACAATAAGACTCGTATACAATTAAATTTGAGCGTGCGTTAAAGAACTTGAGCAGGTCACAATTTATACGAAGCACTTTGCTGTGACGTCTCTCACAGCCCCAGTGTTTCTTTAGGGAGGTAAAAGCAGAAAGCCCAAATTAAATTGATTATTTGTGTACGTTAAGCTTATTTCCGTACGCATACAGTTGTCGCGTAGCACATAGGTTCAGCCAATGGATCAGAAGGAAAGAGAAGAACGTAGAAACCGTCTTAAAAATTCCTTTACACAAACGTTTCGTTAGCACCTCGTGAAAGCCTTGCCTGAAAGCGCTGAACGCGTTCTATATGTGTTTCTTTTGTGTGCGTCATGTGGCTACCGGGACTGCTAAAAGTATGCACGGAATAAGTTATGTAACTCTTTGGCCAAGAATGAATTCACTGCTTAGGAACTCGCCGCACTACCACATCAACGACGTTATCACACCTAGAGAGGGCAATTGTCAACATTGTCAGTGAACAACGTGTTCTTGGCGTTTTTTTTTTTTTTGACAACGAAGCTACAAGCGGTGGCATAGAAAGGAGACAGTAACACGTATCTATGCATCTACGAAGCCACCGAGAGCACAGTACTTGTGAGAGATTTAGGTCGTGTTCACGTGGATTTAGGTCGTGTTCACGTTAGGTCGTGTTCACGTTCAGGTGGACGTGGACCACGTCATCGACGCTCAAGATACCGCAATTCTCTTAGTCCTGCGTTGGATGAGTGGTCTTCGAAAATGTTTGCAAAAAATATAAGACCACTTAGGGCGAGCCACGCTCGTTCGGGAGGTGTGAGCGCGCATTAAACCAACACTGAGTTGCAGCTCCCTAACACGTGATCGGAGTATTCAACGCGGTTAAATGAACGGTCTCCGAAAGGTACGTAACTTTAACAGCCTATAACAACGCATTAAAAAAACAATTATCTCCGCGCCCATCCCTGGAGAGCAGTAGCTTGAAATTAAGTTGTGGTGTTTTAGGTGGCCTGAACCAGCTTAGGATAATGACCCACGGTGTTGTGCAGGGTCTCCGGATTAAGTTCGTCCACCTCGTGTTCTTTAACGCGCACCTAAATGCACTCGTGCACCTTAAAGTACACACGAGCGCTTTTTCATTTCGCCACCGTCGAAATGAGGCCACTGATGCCGGGAGCAAATCCTGGACTTCGAGCTTAGCAGCGGCACGGCATAGCCGATAGCATTAGTTACTTGTCTTCCAACAAAACGGAGACGATGAGCATAACAAGAACAAGGTGAAAGCTGGAGGCAACGCTTTGATACGTGGACTTATGTTTTTTCAAGGCGAAAGCAATATTACATAAAACAAATGAGACCAGTCATCACTATGTGATCGATAGCGGTGGAACAAGCAATGAATCTGTAGCCAACCTTTCGATGAGAGCCTTGCCATCGTAGGGTACAAACGCAACCCCGTGTTGAAACGCTGGCCTCAGAGTGACATTTTTTGTTTGACCAACATTGTTCAAGTCTCGATCTTCCTGTGCACTTCTGTCACGTTCAGTCGTGATTATTCCTTCCCAGGTAATCCTGAGCTACGTGTACTGCAGTATCATGCGCTCATCTCGCATAGGTCGTCAAAATAAATGAGGACTCACTGAGACTCGATCACAAAATATGTTTGTTGCTTAGGCCTCACTGAGACTCAGACTCACCAGAATTCTACTTAGCCGCAGGCTCACTCGGACACTCGGACACTCAGGACCGCGGCCATGGGATTGCGCCCGCCCCCAACCCGCAACCTCAAGCTGAGCCTTATGCTGAATCGAACGCACGACCTCATTCTGAGTATCAAAACGTACAACATCAATTTGTGTTGAAAAATTATGCATTGGAAAGTGCACTTCTATTGACTCGGCGAAAGAAAAAAGAAAGTTTTGTTATACTAGCGCGGGAAATGAAGCCCGCACTTCTCATCTTTAAACAGCGCGCTCAAACCGGACCGACGGGGCCAATTTCCGTGACGTTATGGAATGCTTGTGCGAGAGCTTTTAAGGTGGCATCGCCAGCCATATTCCTTGTTCGCATAAGGTATTCTTCGCGCTTACGAACTCTCCATTCATTGCAAGAGATACACCTCTAAAATGTTTTTGTTGTTTATTCTGCCACGACATCCCTTCATTTATTACACTCGCGGGCAGTTTTCTGTAGCCATATAGAGAAAGATACGTACGCGAAGGACATGCGTGATCGGAATTCTGAAGCTAGTCCCGCATTCTCATTCGCGTTTATTGAAGCTCGGTAAGAGAACCTATGCTACAGAACTTAGGACATAAAACCGAACGCTCATTGTTCAGTATTTTCTTTCGCGCTCCACTTCCACGCTTTGGCAAACACTAAGCCTTCGCAAGTGGCACACAACGATGTGCAGTAGCTCCTTCTTGGAACTGAAACAGAGAGCGCTGTCAGAATCAACAACACTACATGGCGCAAGGATGCATGTGCGAAAGTTCAACTCCTGTAGCTTTTCTTTCCTTGCCACAGAAAGTTATCGGAGAGTGTGATGCAGCTGAACTAGATATTCTTCGTTAGTGCATCTTGAAATGCTCGCTGTGTTGACCGAACAATGTCGCAGTTTCTTCCAGAAGGCGAAGCGTTCATGGCGAGAGCAAAACGTTGGAAAACTGCACGAAGAAGGTTTCTCACTTTCATCGGCCGTATGAATTCGCTTATTAATTAAATTAACATGTAGAGTGTCACATGTGCACATACGAACAGCAACGGATCTCACTCGACGACCACGAGCACTCGCTTCGGCAACGCTAGCGTGACGAAAAGCAGCGGAGCGAATGTTTCGTTCTGCCTCTCGCCTCAACACGTCTCCGCAACTTATGCTACGCGACTTCCAGTACTAGGCGCGCGAGAAGCAGCGCGCATGAAGCAACCAGTCATTTCGGCTCGCCTTCAACTTTGTACCCACCGCAGGCTATCTCCAATGTAGTCGCGCGGGCCGCGCCTGAGCAGCCACGGTTGGTCTAGAGGAGACGCGCGCCCACCTAGCCCCGTGCACGCTTGATCACGTGGTTTCCGACACTAAGTGCGTGACAAGACGGCGCGCATCAAGCCGCCATCCGTATCGGCCCCACTCGCAACCCTTTTCTTTACTCCCATAGCTTATGGCGCGCGGACCGCCCATTCTTATCGCACTTGGAGTTTACGCGGAACATCTCGGGGAGCGCGCCATATGATATTGCCGTTGCAATGAATGCTTTGCACGTGAGCGCGTACCCGTGCAGTCGGGTGGAGAAGGCGTGTCGACGGGCTCCCGCCTCCTCCCAGCAGGTGGGCGCCGGCGCAGAGGAGGCGTTGCGGAGTGCCAGCGGCCACTCGACGGGCCCCCACCGCGCCAGGGCGTCCCTGAGGAGCCCCACCAGCCAGCG
The DNA here is from genome assembly GCF_038994185.2 of Dermacentor albipictus. Classification (NCBI taxonomy): domain Eukaryota; kingdom Metazoa; phylum Arthropoda; class Arachnida; order Ixodida; family Ixodidae; genus Dermacentor; species Dermacentor albipictus. The sequence continues at coordinate 68,014,548 of NC_091829.1, read as the reverse complement.
GGGGGCCTCGGTGCGCTCCACGGGGCCCCGGCGAAGGCGCAGGCTCAGCGCTCCCAGGGGACACCGCTCAGGAACGTCCACGGGGCCCTCGCTGTCTTCGCCTGTCGAGGCGAGACAAGACCGTAATAATAATATATGGGGTTTTACGTGCCAAAACCACTTTCTGATTATGAGGCCCGCCGTAGTGGGGGACTCCGGAAATTTTGACCACCTGGGGTTCTTTAACGTGCACCTAAATCTAAGTACACGGGTGTTTTCGCCCCCATCGAAATGCGGCCGCCGTGGCCGGGATTCGATCCCGCGACCTCGTGCTCAGCAGCCTAACACCATAGCCACTGAGTAACCACGGCGGGTACAAGACCGTAAGGAACGCGAGCGCTATTCGACTGTGGTTCTGCGGTAGAGTTGAGTGTGTTGCTAACGTTACAAGTTGGCAAAGTGATTCAATATAATATGTACCGTACAGAACACTCCTGCGTAAAACACTTAGACGGTAACAAAGTCAGCATAACTGATGATAAAGGGTACAGCGCGGAAAATGCATGACAAAACAGCACAAGGCACAAACACTGCTCTTTTTGTCAACTGAACATCAATATGGTTCAAGCGGAATACTTATCGACTCTCGCTGTTTGCCATCTTGGCTCAATGTAAGTCAAACACTTCTAAATCACTGAGGGAAATCTATGTTTGATAAGGGCATTGGACCTACATTCATGCGTTAAAAAACATAGCACGTGCGTATTTCATATTTTATTTTAGCTTTAATGAGTAACCTTTACTACGAAGGTAGTTCATTTAGTAGCTTAAGAATTAATGAAATTACATTCTGGGGTTTTACATGGAAAACGCGCTGTCTGATTGTGAGGCACGCCGTGGTGGGCTACTGTGGATTAATTTGGCTATCTGGGGTTCATGCCCCCAATGCACAGGACACAGGCATTTTTGCAGTTCGCCAGCACCGATCGGGATGCGGCCGCCGCGCCCGGGATTCGATCCTGCGACCTCATGTTCTGCAGCGCAATACCATAGTCACTAAGCCATCGCGGTGGGTCCTCTAAAAGTTTAAAATATACAGTTTTTACATGGGTATCCAAAGTAGAAAAGCAACAGGGAAAAGGTGAACGAGTTGGCTTGAATGTCTCTCGACTTTACACTTGACAAATCCACGTTAGAGTGTGTCACAACGTAATGTAACAGCGGTATAAGAGATACATATGATTTCATCTGACGCACAGAACAAAATAAATAAAGGAATAAATAGGAAAACAAAATTAAAAAACAAAACAAGCACTTTGGGAAGTTTAGAATACTCTAGTCAAAAGAGTTCTAACCAAAGACTGTAAAGACAAGCAAAAAAATAATTGGAGGACTTCTTATGCTACACTCAAGTGAGAGGTGTCGCGAAGCATGTTTTGGTCCAGCCCGCTCTTTACCTTAGTCACGTTCTCGTTATTATATGATTCCGGCTGAAGTTCAATGCGAAAGTTAAGTTGTAACTCACAGTTAATTTAAAATAAATAATCATGATTACTGGAAAAGGATGAGCCAAAGAGATACGGTAACTATTCGGCTTCACTTGCCCGCGACTTATGGCTTAACAAGGCGGAAAACAGGGTAATGCGAGAGCCTCATTTCTGATGACCAGCTTCATTTCATAGTAAGCACGGAAGCAAATAAGTAAATAAACGACTTACAAGGGAGACAAAGCTTCAAGAGAAAACAAATACTTTCAAAGCGGAACAAAAGACAAGTATCAAGGCGAATCGGAAAATATTTCTCCATATCAGCCAAAGTAAAGTACATAAACGTATTTGGAAATATACGTACTATTCTACGTATTTCATTTCCCCACATAGTCCCCACACCGGTTCAGTCATTAGTACCATAGTAGCACTAAATTTGAGATGCCCCTGTGGTAGAACTCGCTAGGCACACGGCATCCCCAAACGCTCATAGTCATGCAAGTATTCACGGTATTTTGCGAACTCGTAGCGCCACTACCTCACAATTCTCAAAGTGAGACAGCTTTCCCCATACGTGAGCTGTATTTCACTGTGGATTTCAATGGGCGTTCGTTCCTTGCTAGAGAGAAAACGAATTATACTTCGTTACTCGTACGCCGTAGAAGTGTGAAGCACAACCGCCATCTTTAACTGACAGCAGAACCGTGCGGCGGAGCTACCAGCTGATAAGGCCGGGCCTATCCAAGGAAGGTCCACCACTGGGAATGCATATGTTGACTTCGCATTTACATCCGTAATCTGGCTAAAGAAATTGGGGCAAAGACGTTCTAATTCGCCCTCGTAGGTTAGAAAAGTTGTATAGCCAAAGAAAACAAACGCGTGCAAAAAACAAAAAGGAATACGCCCCTGCTATGCCCTAAAGGAAGCTATAATGCTGTGAAGCATATGGCACCGAACGCATGTGAGTGAGTGAGTGAGTGAGTGAGTGAGTGAGTGAGTGAGTGAGTGAGTGAGTGAGTGAGTGAGTGAGTGAGTGAGTGAGTGAGCGAGCGAGCGAGCGAGTGAGTGAGTGAGTGAGTGAGTGAGTGAGTGAGTGAGTGAGTGAGTGAGTGAGTGAGTGAGTGAGTGAGTGAGTGAGTGAGTGAGTGAGTGAGTGAGTGAGTGAGTGAGTGAGTGAGTGAGTGAGTGAGTGAGTGAGTGAGTGAGCGAGTGAGTGAGTGAGTGAGTGAAACAACTTTGATTGTCCATTATAGACGTAAGCAAACTCCACGTCACCTGGCTAGGCCCACTCGGGGACCATCAGGTGAAACCTGACGGCCCCCTCGCGAGCCCTCTGGACTGCCAGGATTTGAGAGGTCTGATCCTGGGCCCTAATTAGCTTCATCATTTCCTCTTGAGTGAAAAGGAGACCGGCAGAGGCGCAGCCCCACAGGACATGTTCGAAGTCCGCATAATCACCACACAGAGTGCAGTCCGGGCTTGGGAACCGTTCGGGGTACATTGTGCGCAGCGCCGCGGGGCTCGGGTAAGTGCTTGTTTGCAGAAGCCTGAGAGTGACTGCCTGAGCCCTGTGATGAAATATTTTACGTTTAGTTTTGTCTGTACTTTATTTACTACTACCACTGGGAGAGACATTCAGGGGCCATCATAAGGTCACTGACGCATACTTTGGTGGCACATTCTACTGGTTTTTTTAAGAGCACTTTCAAAACGGTGTCATGGTCGTGTGAGGCGACAAAGAACGGTATTACGGACCATAAATGTATTTGCAGCTTTAGTTCAGATTCGTTAACGATATACGGGCGTGCTTATTGCCATGATAAAGCTCAGTGACATTGTTAAGCAACCTTTAAGCTTCGCAGGAGCACTTGGAAAGGACCGCGCGAATGTGTCATATAAGCAACGGGTCTTATACAGCAAAATTGTGGCGTGAACATCCAGAAGGCCACCTGTTGTGGAACACATAATGCCGTCTTGATTACAACGAACGACACATCAGCACAATGAGAACGAGGAAACATCGCGTCATATAATTTGTTTATTTTATTACAGACCCCTCCCCTCTCCCCTTAGGAGGTGTTACATAAGGAGAAGTGGATTACACGACATTTGCATTTTGGAATTTTTTTTTCAAGTGCAACGATAGACAAGACATAACAGAAACAACAGGACAAGGCGCTTATTCGTAAATGAAGGATTTATTGAAAAGGAGCACGATTATGTGTCCACAAAAAAAGGGGGTGGGAGGGGGGGGGGAGTAGCCTCGCATGCGCACCACATCAGGTGCTATGGGAACTATGGGAACTTCTGTGCTTCATGTGGACGCAGCTGCTCACCGTGCTGGTTCACCGACATGGCGCCTAGTATGACATCCGTGGAACCCATCCGTAGTTCTTACAGCGCGCTTTTGTAATCGACTAAATTATTTAGGTGCGTTTTGTACATACTGTCCCCGTGACACTGTGCAACACCTTACACATATGCGCGATTGCAAAATGAAGTACACGCAAGACAGGAGGTTGGAATCATTCGCGAGGTTGGAAACATTCACGAAGCAATACACGCCAGTATAATAGAGAGTTCTAGATTAGGGGGCCCCAAGTTCTTGCGCCCCCTAATCTAAAGTTCTCTCTATTTCTCACATTACGTAGCACGGATGTGCGATAGCTCATGCCCACCCCAGCTTCCTTTACGCTAAGGACGCCGGAACGAAACGAACAAATTTATAACGTTTCATTAACTGGCTTCACGGAACCTTCACTTCTCATAGATTCCAATGTTGGATCGGCATAATTTTTATTACTGCCGCGTTGAGGCCACCGCGTCGACTCAGAATACGGGCTAAGGTTGGACGTTTGCTAAAAGCACGGTTCGGTCGCTGGACTTATCCGGCTAAACTGGCGAAGACGTTGGCAGTTTCGAGCGAAGAGTGCAGCATTGACCGCGATACCAAGATTTAGCGCTGCGCTTGGTCTCCTCGCAAGGTGAGATGCCTGGCAGCCGCGGGGGCGTTGTTTCTTTGCCCAGCAGGAGTTGCCATATGTTGCCATGTTTGGCGCGACGCCGCGCGCACGTCAACTCCTGCTGGGCAGTTGGAACAACGCCCCGGAGCAGCTACCAGGCGTCTCACAACGTTGGTGTTATGGGCACCACTTAGTAGAGCAGCAGGCGTCGTTTTCGCAGCCAGATGCGCTGTGTGTGTATGTGTGTGTGCGTGTGTGTGAGAAAGAGAGAGTATTGTGCGTGCTTCAGTACGTTTTGTATAAAGGTTCTGAACACAAGTCCATTTAGAAATGTGTACTCTCGCTGCTTGTATTGATGTCACTCCGACACTTGCCGTTAACAATACCGCTTCCGCATATCAACGTAACAACCGCATCCGCAATCTCACCACGATCGTAAAACAGGTACATTCACAAATCCAATTTATCACGAGAATATAGGCAGGCGGTATACTAAAAAAAAAATAGTACGAGCTAAGCCTTCTGCCTCTTTCACTTCTCATTCTCTCTCTCAGGAATGTGCGCTAGTTAAGCTGGTATGCAAATTCAATAGCCGCACGTGAAGCAGCCACCGCAGCACTTCCATTCCGGCACTGCGTACGCCAAACTCCTGGGCTCGAATTCACAAAAAAGTTCCTACGCTAGAGTTTTTCCCAAGAATTTCGTCCACTCCTGATGCTGGACATACTATTAGTGAAGACAGCCGGCCAATACCAAAGATCACTTGCGAAAGAAGAGCATTGCGAATTCAGTCCCTGTTCTCGACTCATTGCGCACCCAACTTAGCCTCGAATGCGAAACAACGCTGGAGGTAAGGCGCAAGGCTAAGCACCGAAAAGCTAGTCCGTAAACGCGCGGACATGTACTGAGGCTTCGGCACGCGCTATAGCACCAAACTATCGGCTTCCCCCCCCCCCTCCCTCTCTCCCTGTCTCTCTCCCTCTCTCTCTCTCTCTGTTTCTCTCGCTCTTGTTTCTCGACGCGAAGCGGATTCTACCTACCAACCCGGGCCGGCCTGGACGAGACAATGGGTCCACTGTCACCAGGTGTTCCTGATGGGGTCCCCGGTCTCTTTGTCCCGTGACAGGACAAAAAACGACGACGAGGAAATAATGTGTGAGAAGGGAAGACAGAGGGGGTGAGGGGGGGAGGTAGCGGTGTGTCTGAAGCACGTCTCGCGAGCGAAAAAACAAAAGTGAACGAATCGACGAAAAGAGGAACACTAATAGAAAGCAAACACTACCGCATTAAAAAAAAGCAACCCCCCAAAAAAGCGAAACAATATAACAGAAAGAAAAATGTCAACAAAGGCTGCCGACGGCGGGCGTGGGACCCGCCAGAGTTAATCGTTACGTCGAACGGCGGCCCTTTTCGGTCCCCCCTTCCCTCACGTCCTCTTCCAATTTCTCACCTCCCCCTCTCCAGCCCGAGTCCAAAGACGATCTCGCTAACGGGTGACAAACACTCGCCCTCACCTTTGCGCGCCACCTTTTGAGAAGACCCGAAAGGTTTGCGTTCCTTTGCTTCCCACCCGCCCTCCACTATCCCTCTCCCCCTCCCCTTTCTTCTTTATCGGGACGAAAGCACGACAGCCGTCCAGGCGAGGCAAGCGCGACGACATAGAAGGGAAAGACAAAAGAAGGCCGAGAACAAGAAGAGGAAATTGCGAAGACAGAAAGGAGGACTACGAGTTTCGATAAAGAAACGCCTCACCACCTTCTTCCCCTCCAATTCCTCAGCGCCGCTCTGGTCACAGAGACAGACGCGGCGAAGAGCCGATACATCGAAGAGCGGCCGTCCTCCTATTTTGTGCCACCGACCCTCTCGTCCCTCCTCCATCTTCCCTCCGGCCGCGGTGGACGCCACCCATATTTTATTTTGTTGACCGACTTTTGCCATTGCTCTTCGGAGGCTGTATTCAGTTTCGCGCCTTTCTTTATTCTTGGTTCAACGGCCGTCGCGCTTAAAAATGGCTACGTCGTCTTAACGGGACCCTTTACGACCGCCATTTTTTTTTCCTTTTCCTCTATCTCTCTTCGCCAGTGCCCCCTAAACTGAAGAGGACAGTCGATCAGTTTGGTCCCGAAGGAAAGGTTATATGATACTTTGCGGGGCATACTGGGGGTTGAGAGGGAACAAGAAGCACCACGAGGCGCTCGACGTAGGGGTGGCAGGGTGAGGACACTCCATTCTTGACCCTGCGTCCTATCCACGATCGATGCCCTAGCGACGGGTAGGAGAAGCAGCAGCCTCAGCCTCCCCGTCCCAAGGTTCGGCCGGCCGGGTCTCCCTGACGGACCGATATACCACGCTGGCTTCCAGAAGAGACGCGCGCACACACACACACACACAAACACGCGGCGGAGTCGAATCTATAACGTGGGCCATCTTGGTCACTTCTTAAAAATATATCACCCCGCTGCCGCAAGCATCCGCAAGGCCCTCGTCCGTCAGAGGACGTCCGGTGACGCCCTCGGCTGAGGGGGCTAGACAGATTGATGAAGTAGCGAGGGGCGAAAATGTTCGTTTTGCTTCATCAAAATGTTTCTCCGCTTCAAAGAGTTTCTTAAAAGGAATACTACATCTGTAGGGAACTGTCACGTTCCAATCATTCAGCTTGCATGAAAATGGTTGGCTAGTACATCCTTTTGTCTAATCACCGAGCTTTCGGCTTCGCACGTTCTTGAGGGCTCCGTTAGTTACGCATCTGTCTTTCTGAATTTTCAAGCGGTCATAACTTTCTGAACGGAACCAAGCCATTAAGTATCCGGGCCCGTGCATATTCCCCTCAAATCGTGGCATGAATTGCTTTATGGATAAAATTATATTTTTGTTCTTTTTATTTTCGCGCGAGGACCTTAGACTCTACAAAAACGAAGCTTAAGCGAGTACGATACTGAAGCACGATATGTACGATACTTATGTTCCCATGCCCGCTGGAGTGCGTTCCTTGCAGGCCACGCATACATTACAGCGTCGTGGTTCCCCTTAACAATTTTTCTATAAGAAACTGCATGACTCGCTCCCGCACGTTGTACAGGGTAATTTAAACACTGCGTGCGGGGGTTCTCTTGTCGTGGACAGAAGTGTGCTTCCTGGCACCTGTAACTGAGACCGCTCTCTAGTCCCTGTCTAACCTTCGTTAACGCAGTTAGTAAAAGTTACAGATTCGTCTCTTAATCGGTCTCGACGTGCCCGCATTTGTTGGCGATCAGCTTTTCTTTGCCCAAATGAAGCAGCGCGCGCCGTAAGCGGGCATTGATAGATCGGGCTGCTCCGTCACTGAGTGAATCAGTCATCATCAAGTGGAGCCAAATTAGCTAGAGTGCCCGACAAGTGCATGTTCTGATACTCTGCCAAGTCGTCTTTACGGTGCGCCAGCGGACCCTAACAGTGTTGCTATCCTAATGAAGCGTTCCGTGCGCACTCCAAATAATTAAGCATATTTTAAGTGATCAAGTTCAAGAGTATGAAAGACGTATTACGGAAGATACAGTTTATAAGTCAGTGTTGCAGTATCTCTATGAAGCGGGCTTGCAGGCTTATATTTGGCTCCATTATGACATCGCACGACGTCGCAACCCAAACTACAAAAGAGAAAGTACTAGCCTTTTGGAAATCACATTTAATCCATATACTTTCCGTAATACTTATACGGAGAGCCTATGGCAGGAGTGCGCTAATATTCTAAACTTCGAGGGAATCGAATGTCTTTATATTCTATACAGCCCTCGAATCCAACGGTCACTACTTCAAAATACGAATGTTCTTCAAGTGCTTTTTAAATGGTTTATGTCGAACACGAAGACGTCAATCGAACGTGAAATTGAAGCCGAAACGCTACGTTTTTTTTGTCACATCTACGTCGGACGTAACGTACGAGAGCCCGCTGCGGCGTCGCTACGTCAGCCACAATTCTCAAGACTAAACGCGATCACGAGCAGCAAAACGTTGCACGGCAATTGGCAGCGGGTATTGTTTGCTACTATTTATCGACGTAGCCCCTGCGTCGTGTCCTCTCGCTGAACTAAATCAGACTGCGTTTTACATTGCAGTGTACACTATACAACAGTGGCACCGGATGCCACGACAAATCGAACCAGACAAAGAAGTAGCGCTGCGGCAAACGAAACGCAAGCCTGGCCGAGACGATATACTCAGATATAATTTGATCTCACCAATAAAGTTACCCCTGTAAACTCAGAATGCGTGACCGCGAATTCTCCTAAGAGCTCTGAGCTGGCGAAAAGCCTGCTTAGTCATTCGTAAGGCTGCCGCATGCTCTTTGATTAAAGCATACTTCATGATATGTGCAGTGCAAGTGACTGAATCTTTCTGTAGTTCTGAATACGAGAATGTTCAAATTGTTTGGTATTGAAGGGTGAGAACACTGTACAATATCCGCAGACTACGTATTCAAATAATATGCCATATTTGGTTAGATTGTGGCCCTATTCGATTCTTATTGAATTCGGTCTCGAGAACTGCTGTTCGCACATCCTTAGCATATGGAAGCATCGGAATGGCGCACTGAACGTTTCAGTAGAGAAACCACGTGACGTTGCTCCAGGTGAAGACGACCTTTTATTCACACCTCTTGAAGCCCAGCCACGTAGGCACAAAGCATAGATAATAATAATAATAATAATAATAATAATAATAATAATAATAATAATAATAATAATAATAATAATAATAATAATAATAATAATAATAATAATAATAATACAGCAACCACAAGATGAACAATGAATCTAGGTTCTTCTTCATGCAGCTTTTCTTTGCTGCCACTGTTTTGCAATCACATATTTCTTTCGTGGAATCACGGCTTTTATTTCGCTAGCTGTCAGGTTGTCAACGTCATTCACAGGTGTCTTCTCATTGGAATATTTGGGAACTATATCGATAGAAGCAGCAATAACGCACCATTCGCGTCTTGGCAACTACGTACTCCTAGTCTTAGATTTCGCCGATTAACTTGAATTGTTGGAATCCCTCTTTCTTTCGTTGTTTTATGCTCACCTTTGTAATGAATGCAATGGCAACAATGCAACGCGACACACCGAAGTGCGGGAATGGAGTTGTGTGGTTAACAGAAAGACATATGCCAACTGAACTAAATTTCTTTCGTAATTCTTAACCGTAACGTAACGCAACGCAACGAAGTATAGCGAAGTCCATTACTGAGCTTCACTTGGGCTAACGTAAGTACACACAGAGACTAAACACTATGCATACACATTTAATTCAGTGTTGTTTCTTTCATTTCAATCATTTACATATAATTCTCAATTCTCTGTTTTTAAACTTTAAATTCATGTCCTCTCTTCAAAAACGCTGTTGTCGTAACTACATTTGTTCGTGGTAGAATCCTACTACAGATATAAAGAGAGGAAGAGAGGGAAATACGGAGAAAGAGAAAGAGGGAAAAAGGGAAAGAGGGAAAGACAGTTAAGGAAGTTTATTTAGGAAACGACAGAGGGGTCAGCTACTGTGCGTGACTCTTCTGGTCGGCTGCTCTGCGCTAGGGTGAAGAGACGGGTGAGACATCTTGCGATTGCACGCTCTTCCGCATAGAGAAAGTTACGCTCGAACTGATCTACAGAGCAAGGGCGAGTCTTGTTACGAGGTGTAGCCAGGAGCAAAAAGAAAAAAATGAAATGAAACGTGAAAAAAAGCTAGAAAGAAAAAGAAGCACCAAGAAAGATTAAACGCAAGAAAATACACGGTTCACGACTCACTTAAGACAAAAACGTAATTTTTGCCCAACCACCCGCCGTCTTTTCTGACGAACATGATATGCGCTGTGCTTCGGACTTCAAAGGTTCTTGAAAGTGTAAGTATTTTGTATAAAGAAGGATACGACACAACAGATCAGAAAGCGATAAACTACGAGTAAAGAGGCAACAAAAGGATGTAGCAGCATGTGACTAACTCCTGTTTCACCGCGCGGCGATTTTATTCCTTCGAGCACCGTAACCGGTAGTGCTGCTGCTGAAAGATGCAAAGATAGAGAAGCACTATGTTCGAATTGCCCGACACGACAAGTGACCCGCCGTACGATAACCGAACGCGAAAGGAATTAACGAGCGAAACGAGGTTCCATGCGATGGGGCTATCGTAAAACGAGGCCCGGTTTGGATCGCTCGTATAGGTAGAGGGGAAAATACGCAAAATAAAAAAATAATAAATCAGCGTCGATAGCTCTGGCGCGATGGGACAGGAGCAATAAGAAATGAAAACGAGAGCAACGAGGTCACTCCGTCGAATGCACGGTCGTTCCTGTAGCGGCCGAGTCACACTACACGTTTATTAAATCAGCATCTCATTTTGCTAATTGCCGTCCTTAGGGCAAATCGCTGCCCGCTCGCAAAAGAAAAAAAAGAAAGAAAAGAAAAGGCGCGCACTTCAAGATAAATGAACAGGCGGCGAGGAAAAATCCGAAACAAGACATAGAACTAATGAAATCCTTGATTGCTTCCGAGTGAACAGAGAGATTCAGCGCCCAAATAATGCTAAATAGTAAGTGCAAAAACGACGATTCGTTCTCGTTGCTCAAAGGCGATGCAATCAAAGTCGGTCACGTGCTCTCTGCCGTCGCGGAAACTTGCCGTGCCCGTTCGTTCGCAGATTTTAGTGAGTTCCTTCTTTATTACATACCCCGAAGCACGCGAATAACTGTTGGAGACTGCGGTGAAATAGTAAGAGATATGACGCCTGAAGTCGCGGGGGTATTCCAGCCGACGAAAATCAGAAATCATCAGAAATGCGAGGTTCGGAACGAAACGATATTCCTTATAGGAGCGGTGGACCTTAAAATTTCCTCGCAATTCGGTACATACGATTACTAAATTAACAGGACTGTGCGAGTATTCGAACTGTTGAATACGGATCGATTGGATTCGCTATTGGTGTTCGCTATTGGATTCGTATTCGTTTCGAAAATTCAGTCAGTATAGTAAACATATAGCGTGGTGTCCAGATCTCTTAGCAAACTCGCTTAACAAATAAAAAGTTATATTATGTATCTTTAGCTCTATTGATATAGCCTTATTGTTGTAACATTCAGTTTGTAGTTCTGTTAAAGCTTGCAACGGCCTTGTAGACAACAGTATTGCAAAAAAATAATAAAAGGAACGCCTCAGACAGTCGTTCAATACCGACTTTCACTAACTAACTAACTAACTAACTAACTAACTAACTAACTAACTAACTAACTAACTAACTAACTAACTAACTAACTAACTAACTAACTAACTAACTAGCTAACTAACTAACTAACTAACTAACTAACTAACTAACTAACTAACTAACTAACTAACTAACCTACTAAGTGAATAAATGAATGAATGAATGAATCTTGCAACATCTAACGTGCAGCCCGTCCTCGTCGGCTTACGATCGATGTCCTTCCTACCCGCGTGGGAATGCCCAACTTTTGCCGCGTGCGGGCTGTGATTGTAAACGTCGCGGTAACAAAAGATGCCCCCGGCGACAGCCACTTGCCCCCTTGTCTCTTCCTTCCTATTGCGCCCAAAAGCACGCGCGACCACATCCGCAGGCTGCATTGATGTCACGGCTGCTCCTTTTGTTGCTTTGATGCTCTTTTCAGTTTCCAAATCACCGCCGTTGTGCCTCCATACCCTGACGCTTTCCCAGCAGCGATCGCTCCGCCTCATTATTTTCCGGCGGAAGCTTTCCTGCGAGCTATAACGCGGTCGCCTCTGTCTAGCCGCTTCAGATACCCTTATCTTTTTTTTTACCAAAATCTTTTTCTGGCTCTTTCAGACGCTTGCGTGGCTGATTGGTGGCTCGACTCAGCCAGGAAAATGTTGGTTCACTCACTGGCTCACTCGTTCCTTTGATTTCTCCCTCATTCTTTCGTTCGTTCGTCCGTCCGTCAGTCCGCCCGCCCGCTCGCTTGTTTTTCCGTCCGTCCCTCTGTCCCTTCGTTCGTTCATTCATTCATTCATTCATTCATTCATTCATTCATTCATTCATTCATTCATTCATTCATTCATTCATTCATTCATTCGGTCGGTCACTCAGTCATTCGTTCGTCCGGGCTGTTCGCTTACTTTGACAACCATCGTTGATGAATCCTTCTCATTTTTTTGATCACGTGTAGCGAAGCTAAATTATCAGCTTTCAGCAAATTCCGTCTTGTCCCCTGTTTGTTATCCCGTCGTTTTGATTCTTCGTTCTTACCAGCCACGGTGGCTGAGTCATATGTGGCTACGGCTCTGCTTGAACACGAACTTGTGGGTCAACCCGTTTCCAGCCGCGTTGGCCAGGGCGGAATACAAATTCTCTCGAACACGGCTAGATAAATCTATGCTGCAGCAAGTACCCCGGTAATCCGAATGAGCAAATAAAGAAAATTTAAGAAAACACAGTACATGCTGTCACATGTTATCTTTCAGATAAAATTTCACGTTCAAGGATCGTAGGTGGTCACAATTAAGTCAACCCTCCATTATACGACATCTCCCCTAGCTCCAGCGACGTTTAATTTGGCAACGTCAAGACATATGAATGAGCCGGTATGAATCGGTGAACCCGATTATTAAAAATCCCGCAGAACTCACACTCTGTGGGAATCGATGTCATGCGAGGGAGTATGCTGGGATGCTGGGAGCCTATACCCAAGTTAACGGAACGACCGTGAGAGTACCAAGACGTAGGCGGCTCTTTCATGACTTACACGACACCCAAGTCATGATAATCATATTCATATCATGACCGATCATTTGTGCGCGTTGTACACTCTTGTCATGCTATGCCAATTTAGGTACATACCAATTTAACGAAATGACCATGAGAGCACCAAGACGCAGGCGGCTAGATAGAGAGATATATGGATACTGTCAAAGTCGCAAATGTCCCCCAAGTAACCTAGTAAACTTAGTAATCAACAGTTCGTCGCGTTGGCCCTCCCGTTCAGTGAGGAACATATTGTTACTGCGCACCACACGTGCTACGGTGCTGTAACGATATGAAGCCAACAGAGAATGCAGCCAAGAAACGCATACGCTAAATGCACTGTTCGTAATGGAAATATACAAAACAGGAACAAGGGCAACGGCAGTAAAATTGAAAACCCGCATTCTTCTCGAGCTTTGTACGAAAAGACATAGAGCTGTCTTTTCGTGCATAACGCAAGAAGCAACTACGAACAACCACAAACTAGGCCCTTTTATTGCGATAACTTGCCGATGGGAGCTGGGCTCGCAACATCCGCATGACGCGGTGAGGTGCTCTATACCTGCTGAGTCACGGCAGCGGCAATACTATAAGCCGCAAGCGTCACGAACATTACCGCAACCGCAGGCGTTATGTTAAGCGACACATGGCAGGCTTTCATCTCGTTGTAGTCGAGCTTTGCCCGGCAGCGCAGCTTTACTGTCTGGCCTGATAGACGGCCTTTAGTTGGTTCCTAGGTTAGCAAAACATGTTTACCAGCAGAAATTGTACTGGTCATCAATGGGGTTAATTATCCGCGGTTGTGGCTATGGGGTTCTGCTGCGAAGCAGAAGGTCGCGGGTCCGACTCCACGCCGCAGCTGCCGCAAAAGAAAAGGAGAAAAAAAGGAGAAAAACAACAAGAAAGAGAAAAGGAGAATGCTCGTGCACATAGCTGCACGTTGAATAAGCCCAGATGGTCGAAATTATTGCGTTGTTTCCCAAGGCTGGTGTGTAGTTTTTGACGCTAAACCCCGTAATTTGTTTCCTTTTCTTTTTTTTATTAAGTTTAGTTACATTCATTTACTCTGCGCACGATAAGATTTCGCATTGATAAAACTCATCACGAATCTCACAGGATCTACAACGCTATCACCGCGCACCCCACAGCCACCTAGCCATTATAGCCGGACCCAATCCATCACGGGTCGTCAGGTGCGACATCCGACAAGAAGAGCGAAGGGAACTAAATTCCGCACTTGGCTGCAGAGGGAGCTGGCTTGTCGCCGTCAATTACGGGCCCGGCGTTTTGCCCACGACGTTCCGGGAGGTAGGAGGGAAGCAGTACAGCAAGATCGGCGAGATGGTGTCAGTAGAATGATCGAGCACTCTAATTCAGTGGCGCAGCCGAAGCGGGAGCTGGCATAACGGGAACAACAAGGCTGGAAGTCATGAGCTGCTAATTACACGTGCGAAAATTGTTAAGGGTGCTCAACAAGACGCGCACAAGTTAAAGAAAGGGATCACGTTTAACAAATTGGTGCCAGTGAAGCAACTACGAGAAGGCTGAGAATGACACAGATGAACGAGGCTGTATTCCCCGATGCGGAGGATCTATTTGGGTCAAGCGCTGCGACATTTCTTGCTTGACCGAAGGGAGTTCTTAGAAAATGTTGATGATGTAAAAGAAATAATGCAGCATATCCTTATAGGAATGTCATGGGAAAGACTGGGGGTAAAGGAAGACGAACAGTCGCGTACATGCTGAAGTGAGGAAAGGCAAAAGAGAAAAGAAAGAGTAGTGATGGAATATCTTTGATTAAAAAAAAAACGAAAAAATAATTATATGGCCTAAGGACATAAGGGATAAGTGAATTTGAAGAGGCCATTGCTCTGTATAAGAAATAAATAGAGCTGGCGATTTTTCTACAGAATGACGTATACATACCAGGTGCCAGGGGTGGATGCACGAAGTGCGGCGATTGCTATGTTTCACTCCATCTCTGACGCATCTACTCTAATAAACAGGTCTCAATCCACTGAGTCTGAACTCTATTGAACTTTCAAAAGCATGCATTAGGTTCAGCAGACTTCGCTCACGTATTCTAGTATAGACAAAAGCGAGTGCACAACCGACCTGCCTCGGCTTCGTAGGCGCTGTTTTTTTTAACTGCTATTAGATATCATTTAAAAAAGACCGCAAAACTGGATACGTAGACGTCGTCAGCCGCAGAAGTAGCGCCTTTTTGCGCTGTTCAGTGGCACCAGAACGCATAAACGACCTGCTGTTCAAAAATAGTCTAAACATTGCTGCTCTCGCGAATAACCAGGCAGCAGCATCACAATAAATGTGTAGTGATTATTCTCCTTTCACGAAAACCGGGCTAAAGCACATATATGCATAACAAACCACGAGGTCACGGGATCGAATCCCGGCCACGGTGGCCGCATTTCGACGGGGGGCGAAATGCGAAAACACCCGTCTACTTAGATTTAGGCGCATGTTAAAGAGCCCCAGGTGGTCGAAATTTCTGCAGTTCCCCACTACGCCGCGCCTCATAATCAGAAAGTGGTTTTGGCGCGTAAAACCTCACAATGTTTTTTGCATAACAAACAGGTGCGCACGCATTCAAACCCCATCTACAAAGACATTTCTCGCAATGACGCCGTAGAATAAAGAACTACTATAGCGCTGCGTGGCTGAAAAAACTGTCACAAGGTGTCGCCACGAACGCTGCTGCTGCTGAGGCATGTGTATGCTGCAGCTAAAATCCGGAGGCCACTCAGCTCATGCTAATGGAACACGAAGGGATTCACCCCGTGAGACCCGTAGGTAGCGTACACCTTCCAGAAGCGCTTTTATTCAAAGTGGACTGAAGTATCAAGCGGTGAGCAACCGTAATAAGCAAGAGACGTTTAGAATATTGGCGAAAAAAAGAAGGCAGGGAAGAGATTGATACGACCGGTTCCGTTACAGGTCTATGTAGCAGTACAAAGTAAAGGAAGAGAAAAAAAAAGATTAAGGAGATGTATACAAACATGTCAGAACAAAAAGCCTATTTGATATGACCGGTTCCATTACAGGTCTATGTAGCAGTACAAAGTAGATAGTTTTAAGGAAGAGAAAAAAGATATTAAGGAGATGCATACAAAAATGTTAGAATCAAAAGCCTATATAGCATACCCGATTGGCTCAAGCAAGCTAGGTGACTATTTGCCACAACTCTGTTCCAAAGGGAATGCCATTAAATCGTCCTCACGTGATCGAGATCAGATAGGCAAAAGCCCTAGTGACGATAAATGTAGCAAAAGCTGATTAAATCAAGCAGGCTAGGTAACTATGTGTTTCCACCGCGTTTTAACGGGGATGACAATAAATCATCATCACTATCATCATCACCATTATCAACATCGTCATCTGCCGCCCCTGTGTTTGCAGTTTGGTGAGAGTCCATAAAATGCAACGTTTATATCGACGGGTTAAAATTCCATTATATGTAACCCCCAAAGGGCTTCTCGAATATGACACATATCGGCTCATTCTGCTGTCGTGCGTTGCAGCATGCTAGTGTGTCTCTGATCATTCCGTGCAGTCTTTAACATACGACCCTTCGTGTATCTATGTGTACCTGTGTGCGTGCGTCCGTTCTCGGACTCCAATGCCTGATCTAGCGACAGTTGGCTCTTCATCGAGTCGCATTGGTCGTAGAGCTTTCTGGAATACACCGCCGATTATCTACAACTCTTCCTGGCTTGCATTCCCCTTAAGTATCATATCGAAGCAGGCCGGTTGACAGGGATACATTATTAACTGAGCGCCACAACGCAGGAACAATGTAGCAAGTTATGTAGTCCAAGAAACAACTGGCAGTATAATAGCGACGTGGCAGGGACGGAAGAGCAGCTGAGCGGGGTGACGTACAGAGGCACGTGACATGATGAGCCGTGATGGTTGCGAGTGGGTGAGGCGGGCGCTCTAGATTGCGCAGTACTCTCTACCACGCTCCTCTCCGTAAAGGTTTATTCTCTGCGGGTCATCAGCGAATCACAGGACGCCATGATGCTATTGAATTACAGTAACTCAGGTGTAGTGCTGGAGGAACTCTAAGTATAGGAAAGTTAGTTAGTGGTTATATGATTACACAATTCCGGGGCGCGCTTGCAGCAGCTGCTGACGTGAGCATGGAGTAGCGTTGACGCGACCAAAAAATTCAATGTAAATAAATGAGAGGAGAAATTTCAGACAGCTCGGCGTACACTCATCGAAAATATAAACTCCGTTTTATTCGATTGTGGTCCGCCTACCAAATGATAAAAAGGCGTTAATGCTAATTCATTGCAGGACCCGGCATGGTAGCCGAACGACCATAGCATTGCGCTGTTGGGCTCTAGGTTTCGCAGATTTACTACCGGCCGCGAAGGCTACATTACCATGTGCAAAAGAGTTCGTGCGCTTCTGCTTACGGTAAGGATCCTCAGGCGGCCAAGATTAATCCAACGTCCTCCACTACGGCGCGCATTATAATAATCAGATTGCGGTTTTTAGCAAGTAAAAACCTCAGAATTTTAATTCTTAACCCATTGCGGTCCTGAAGTGTGGCGTCGGAACCTGTGGCCTTTTCTCTTTAAAGCTTTATGCGTTTTTAATGATTGCTTGCACCTGCTGCATGACTGTGCGATTATGTGCCCTCTTTTGTTACCTCTCGCCTGAGGGTCAGGTCATACCACTGCCAGTCTACTCCACGACAGCGCCATGATGAATAGAGAGAGAGAGAGAGATAGCAGGAGACACAAAATGAACGCGACAAAGCACTCACGGCACGGACTCTCTCCTCTGGGGTGTGGGTCGGCCCTCTCGACAAACAGCCACAGGTGCTCGCCGGCAAGCAGGTTCATCGTGCGCGCCGCGTCCAGCACGTCACGGGCCAGGTGGGGTTCAGCGAACAGCAGCAGGACGCGGGCGGGACTGGAGCTCACGCGCGCCAGCTGGCTGAGCATGGGCGCCGGCCGCCGCTGGTCGTCGTCGCCGTCGCCGCCGCCGCCGGAACCGGAAGCCGCCGCGGGGAGTGTGACGTGCAGCAGCGGCCGCCAGGGGGCGCCCTGGCACAGGGTGGCCAGCCTGCGCGCCACGGTGGATGCCTCGGGAGACTCGTCGGTGACCAGCACGAAGTGGTACCACCGGTTGTGCGACAGCAGAGCGTACAGGGCCTCGGTGAGTTCGGACAGGCCCGGGTCCAGGCTGAGGTAGAGTTCGCTCGCCTCCTGTGCGGAATCAATCAATCAATCAATCAATCAATCAATCAATCAATCAATCAATCAATCAAGCAATCAATCAATCAGTCAGTCAATCAATCAATCAATCAATCAATCAATCAATTAATTAATTAATTAGTTAATTAGTCATCCAATCAATCAATCAATCAATGCTTATTCATTTCGCAAAGTACAGTGTGGTCAGCCGTTATGGGAACATGTGTGTAGACCACGTGCGAATTTTCTTCCTCTGGCCAATGTACAATGGTCCGTATTTGCAGCCGATCGCGTGTAGTTGATGGCGCTGGCACCTTTATTCCCACCTGTCCCCCGCATTGATATAGCTTTACGCGGAATTTCCAGCTGTAGTGCTAGCAAAGTGAGGGCCCGCACATTAGAGTGTTCCTTTTAACAGTACATCACACAGTGCACGAAACAGCGAGGAATGAAAGCCGTCGTTAAGGCATTTCGGTGGATTCATAACCCTGTGACACGAGCAGTAGCGTGAAAAAGAAAAAGAAAACCCGGTCGCCCATAGTTGTGGAAGATATTATATCTCTGTCTCTCAATTTTCGCAAACCCCAAACGTATTCTATTAGTACTAACCTACATGGTACGGAAATTCGTAGGATCGTAAAATTAGGAAGGAGCTATGGAGCACGAAACGAGTGATGAGAGGAAGAAAAAAAAAACATTTCAACGATTATTACAGATCTGTACCCAATTACTGCGACAGCAACGGGCTCTCGCAGCACATACTGTAATCCTTTCAAAAAACTATGTTATTTCGCCGCACACAGTGTTATAAGTTCCGCTGCAATATTGTCAACCGCGTGCCTCCAATATGCACTTGCAGGTAGGGCCACCTCCAGAGTGGGCACGGCGCACGAAACCACGCACAAATCGCGCAGTGTTATAACATCGTGATTAGCGTGTGCGACCCACAGCTGAATATTGCATTTTGCTTTTGTATATCGCAGTTGTCTCAGTCGCGCCCTTCCGCCCTTTATCTGCTGTCGCACTGTGCACATCGTGCATATTGCCATAGCAGCACGAACTCGATCCCAAACGGTAGTAATGGCAGGCTCTATCCCAACAGCAGTAGCCGCATTACGATAGGGTTCTAATGCAAAAGCTCTCGTTTACTTAGATTTAAGTACAAGGCAAGGGACCATAGGTGTCCTAACCAGATCGTTGTTCTAGCATGTAAAGACAGCACGCCGTGTTTTACCTCCTCTAGCTGTGTCCTCGTATTGAGAACATAAGACACATCATGCTTAGGGAGGCCAAGCTCAAGCTTAATGTCCTGGATTACTATACCCGTTGAAGAGCGGACAGCAAAAATGCCCCAATTGATTGATTAAATACCTGTATCAGAGAGGGCTACATTATTTCGAAGGCGAGGTCTTCTTATATGACTTCGCGCGGGTTTGGCGTATCTCGGATCTGGGTAGCTTCTAACCATTTCCAGAAGAAAAAGAAGAAAGAAAACGTTCCTTTCGTGTCTTCAGAGTTGCAGTGGGTCGCAAGGCGTATGGGAATGCATATCTCAAGAAGACAGAACATTTCTCAGGTGTCCTTAGCTATCGCTTGAGAGACACGAAGGCGAAAGTCCTGTAAAACCTACTATTTTTCACCTTCGTCCACCTTAATCCCCAATAATACTCCTTAATCCACCGTAATTCACGCTAATCCACATTGATCCACCATTATCCCCCATAATTCACCTTAATCCACCTTGTTATACTCTAATCCATTATATTCCACGTTAATCCGACTTAAACAAATCACTGATCAATCATTAATATTGAAAATCATCAACCATCTCTTATACATGGCTGGACAGGTTTTGGTTCGCTTCTGGCCTTCCTTGGATCACGGGATATTTTCTGTACCTCACAGCGTGACTTTCAAACAGATATCTCAGGCTTTCGACTTAAAAAGCCAGAATTAGTCGTAGCGCAGGTACAATTTAGATTATTGACCCAAGGAGCTCTAATATAGTCGAAAAATAACCTTATTGCACTATGCCCCTGTAAAGGGTGCACTGCCGTTAGTATAGACATCATGAGGCAAAGCTGCCGTACGATATGCATTTAAGAAATTGTGCAAGTTCACTTGGACTAAGCAGGACTCACGCGAAGCAACAGTGCCTGGAAGACGGCTTCACCAGTACCCACAAGAAGCGAGAATTAGTCACAGAGTAGGTAAAATTAACGGTGAGGGCATAATTAGCATCAGTACCGTCGAAAATAATCAATTTTCACCATAAAGAGCAGTATCTCCGGGAGCGGCCAACCTGGTCTCTTGGTAAAAAAAAAGAGGGAAGGTCAAGCAAGTGCCGACGCACGCCTGAAGAGTAACCTCTGGTGTGCCTCAAGACAGCGTGCTTGGCCCACTACTATTTCTTATTTATTGTAACGACATGGTTGATGTTACGGAGGCCCCTGTCAATATTCATCTGTTCGCAGATGAGTGTATCATTTTTAACGATATTAATACAGTTAATGATCAACTATCTCTTCATTTAGACTTAAACACCATTCTTGAGTGGAGTAAAATGTTGGGAATGAAACTTAACTCTGATAAATCTGTGTTTCTACGTACAACAAGCAAAAAACTACACCTGAAGTTTTCTTATTCTATTGGCCAAGACCCCTAGGCCGAAGTAAGCTGGTACAAGTATCTTGGAATTATAATTACTAACAACTTAAATTGGTATAGCCACATTGCTACTACCACCTTTTCTGCTTTTAGAAAGCTTTGTACGCCAAAAGCTTAAACATGCATCCCATGAAGTAAAATCATTAGCGTATACCACTTATATTCGACGCAAATTGGAATACTCCTGCGTTATTTGGGACCCGTTTACCAAAATCACCATTACCGCCCTTGAATAGATACGTTTTATGTTTTTCCAAATACGGCTGAAAAGAGTCTATAACTGAATTATTGCGGAAAATGGTTTTCACAGTGTTCAAACGAGGCGAAAAATGATACGCCTGAAGTTCCTTTACTCCTCCATAAACCGCAAATTTCCTTTAGATCCAAGTCCATACATAAATCTTTCTGCATGCAGGAAAACCCGTCATCCCCACCCCCTCGCTCTCTTTCTTTATATTGCCAGGACAAACCTCTTTAAATTTTCTTTCTTCCCTCGAACTACAGAAGAATGGAACCTCATCCCTTTCCATCATCTGAACTCCCTGAATCAATTCAAACTCATATTATTATTTCCTAAGTAAGATTCCTGTTTTGTGCTATTTTGTTTCCTTTCCTAAGTTTTATATTTAGCAATTCTGCCTTTTGTACGCGTATTTTTTATATGTTACATTACCCCCCTGTTTAGGCGACACGGCAAAATGATGTAAATTTTAAAAAAAATGAACAAGGCGAGGTCGACATAACTGCACGTGGAATAGGATACGAATGAGATATGAAATTATTAACAAATAAACATGACAGAGACACAGAAAGAGGAAGAATAGAGAGATATAAGCAAGATATAACCATCCAATCATTTGAAAGCACGTCGACCTTCTGTTCTTTAACGTCTAGACATGGCTGACACTTTCTTCCTATTTGATGCAACCCCTCCCCCCTCTTTTATTAGAGCGCAGCCCTTAGGCGCCCGTTGCTGCGGCGAGCGTCGGTGTCGTTCCGAAGAGAGCGTGAGGAGGAAAGCGGAGGGGGAGGGCATTGCGAAAGCGTGAGGGGGAAAAGCTTAGTGGCCACGCTTCGCGGCGACAACGGCTACGAGGTGGCGCCAGAGAAGCGCACGTCGTCTGTATGGAAACAAAGCGCTGCATGAGCGAAGTTATGTCTCCGGCGGCTGCTGTCAATAGCGCCACGCGTCAGCCACGCGCAGCTTCTCGCGATATCCCGGTCAGCGAGGCAGTCGCGCCACACATCGCTCCGTTTGAGACGTGCAGTAAGAGACACAGTGTCGCTGCCAGCCCATATATCGCGAAGTGAAAACACGTATGCAGCTGCCCTCAAATCTCGCATTAGGGAGTATAGTAGTCGTGGGTGAATTGTTTCCCTTTCTTCTCTGCTACATGAGCTTTGCGGTAAAGCGACCGAATCGAAAATTATATCGCAGTAATATGAGTAATGCACAATTTAAAAGTTGTCATTTCGTAATAGAGGTGGAGAATAGAAGTCGTGCTATAAAGTTATCCACTATCGAGGTCGAAGTGCAAATGGTATATACACATCCACGTCATCTGCAAGGCCCCTGTTTCACCTTTTTTATGATATGCATTTAAGGAGAGGTTGGTGTTCATATGTGGCACCGGCTACTCCTTTTCTCTTACATGATAGTTATCGTCGGGCAGTTGTCAACAATCACAAAACTGGACTAATACACATGAACGAACATTCAAGCACTGTCGTTGCCGCCATACTCTCGGTATGATTACCACTCGTCCATACATACCACAGAATGTTGACCTTTTACAACCACAGGCGTCTGTCAAGTGGTCGACGTCACAGCCATTGTCCTGATTGTCTGAGGCTTGCATCTCGAGCGTGCTCAGGCATTGAAGAGTTCGTCTCCCGGAAAAACGCATCTCGCAGGGCGTCAACTTCAGTGATATTTAGGTTATAATATTGTGTACAAACGATGTCAAACAAGTGATCTTGAAGCATTCTAATTATAATTCATTGATGCTGTGCACGAATTCGACAATATTATAGAAGAGGTCCACCCGAAGCAAAACGCAGTGTACGTATGCCTCGCCGGAGTTCCCATTAGGCACACTGATATGTTCCTGAGCTCAAGTGCAATATTTACGTTTTCCTTCTTCGAGGAAAGAACAATCTATCAACTTTATTGTATACCTACTTCTTCTGCCCTTAGTCAGAGGTTTGAATGGCGTTTCGCACACGTTGTTACATGGATTGGTCATGAGCAGTGAATGAGAAGAAGGAAATTGAATCGAACGAAACAAATTCTTACGTTCTCCTCACCCCTTTTGTTTCCTACGTGCTAAACCGTGCGGCAGTAGACATCATTAGCTAAGGCCGTCTGTGCTGTAGCACATGTTCCGGTTTGAACACGCGCCTGATAAGCACAGATGCATACAAAACGCTGTCCCTGTGATTCAGAATGACTGAGAGTGTCCTTTACTAAACAGAAAGGTTAACCTTGTGCTTCGCCAAACTGATTTCGTGAAACTCGGTAACTTTCACGAACGCTCGCCTGCACATTCACGGGCTTTCGTTTTAATTGCAACTCTATTTCACACCTGGACTGCCATGGCGAAAATTCGATCTGTGGCCTGGCGTGTCGATTAGTAGGTCACGGCCTTTTCCGATTGCAATGGGCGACAGCACCGTGTGTGACACTCGCGGTTGTGACGAGACCAATCGCGTGTCCGCTCTGTATTTGCTCACGCTAGAGTACGGAAAGAGACCAATACTGCGTACAGCGCTAGAGCAATATATATAAGGAGACTATAGACAATATATATAAGGAGATAACGGGGGTCCTCTGCGCTAAACGCAGATAGCTCACTGGTTCGTTTCTTGTGATCTATAAGTGCCTGCGAGATGTAGTTTGTCACGTAGATCAGAGATGCCTGCAAGTTTTTTGGGATCGAGTTACGTTTGTCATCTCTTTGGAGCTTCAATGGTAGTGCACTGCGCGAAATGTAGGGCCTCTTAGCCTTTCACAGAGGCACCGCCCTGGACCATGCACTTCAGCTAGTGTTTACTGTGTGTCTTTGTGTACGACGTGCCTGTCTACTATGTATGAATCTGTCATTCAAATTGACGTCCCTGTCATCTGAGTATGGCACGCCAGACAGGCCGGGCGAGCACCCGCAGCATCCTTTAAACAATGTCTCTCTCTTTCTCTCTCTGCCTTTGAAAGACATTCACTTCTCCTGAGATCGCTTTGCTCCTTGCCTCAGCATGGGGCAGCAGACTGAGCCATCTGTTCAACGCTCATGCTTTTCCTTTTCTCTGTTATTCCTTTTTTATTTTTTCTCTCTCTGTGTCACATTCACGTTTTGTGGACCACGGGGATGAAAAACCCAAATTAAATGATAGATATATGAAGGAACACGCGCGCTTCGCGCTGCCAATTATGACGCACCTGCTTGCATCCACACTCATTGTTGGCAACCAGGTGTATTCATTCAGGTGCCACAACCTTTCCTCGTGATTCAACCAGCATTATAGAGGAGATGAAGTGTCATTCGGAAACTACTAGCGTTATGCTATTAAATGCACATGGATTACCCCGATAAAAAAATATTACCGCATTTCCTGTTACCTTAAAGCGCCAGCGGGCAGTTCGGTAATTGAGGGGCGGTCTTAGGAAGCAACTAAGGCCAAAATATAAATTATTGGGTTTTACGAGCCAAAAGTACTTTCTGATTATAAGGCACGCCGTAGTGGAGGACTAAGAAAATTTCGGTCAACAGGAGTTCTTTAACGTGCACCTAAATCTAACATGGGTGTTTCTAACATGGGTGTAAATCTAACATGGGTGTAAATCTAACATGAGTGTACATGGGTACATGTACCCATGTACCCATGTACATGGGTACATGGGTGTTTTCGCATTTCTCCCCCATCGAAATGCAGCCACCGAGGCCGGGATTCGATCCGGCGACCTCGTGCTCAGCAGCGCAACAGCATAGTCACAGAGCAACCACGGCGGGTGCAACCAAGGCTAATTAGTGAAACACTCTGAAATACAGACAGCACTTTTCATTGTGTAATGTTCAAGAAGAATCAAGTAGGAAACTCAGCAAAACTACCACCTAAACCTTCGCTTCACGCATGTTTGTGGATCATCATTTCTTTGCCTAATCTCATTCTAACTTGCATACAGAAAAGCTAATTGCCTTGGTATTAGAAGAAAGAAGATCGCGATTATCGCAAATTTACAATGAAAGAACACAGGAAAACACGAACAAGAAATAAACGAACAAAATTTGTGCAATAGTGAAGAACGAGAGAAATAAACACGTCTGAAATAAGCCGGCGCCCGGTGGTTGCTTCCTTCACCATTTACTTTTCTTTCTTTCTCAATTCACATATTTCAAGTTTATATTCAGTTATATCAATTCCGTTACGCCATGTTTTTCAATAGCCGGACTTGACATTAACGACGTGGACAAATTTATCTCCCGCCACATCATACGGTCGAGCGGTTTTAATACCTCGATTGAAAAAAAATGGCCCCAGTCTGTCCGACCTGCAGATTTGTTACTCAGTTTGCGGAGCTAGCCGACGCCCTCCGCTCCAAACCACCGACGCAATCGACACCCTGACGGCCACGCTTTTCAGGACCTTCAATGGAGAGGAAGTTAGCGAAGCGATGGTGACGATGTGGGAATTCGCGAAAGCAAAGTCGCGTGAGAGCGCCTCTCTTCCGGTCACACCTCTCCGAGCGGCAACTTCCGCGCTAACGGCTACGGAACTGCGGCTTCCTTCCAGAAGTTCCGAGTTTCTTTTCTCACTGTGTAACTCCTTCTGCCCCTCACCGAGGGCCTGGTTTCTGTTCGCTCCGAAAAAGGAAGAAAGAACGAATGAATGAAAAAAGGAAAGGAGGACGGCTGGCCAGGAAACGGCATGCTCCGCTAAACTGTTGGGAGGGAATGGCCTCGCAGGTCCGCGGGTATATATTAGGCCTTGGAGTAGACAGGTCGCTTCTCGATGAACCAAGGCTTTCAGCGCAAACAGGACGAGGGTATATAAGGAACTCAGAAATCGCGCTGGTCCTGCTTTTATTTGCGTTGCTTCTGTTCTCGTCTTGCTTGAGCTTCAAAAAAAACCTTCGTTTGTATCGTGTCTCGGCCACAAAAAAGAAGCAAGACGGAAGAACCAGATTAACAATAACTAAAAAAAAAGCACTAGGGATAGTGCGGAAGTGGCGGAAAGGAAACCGACGAGTAGATAGCGTGCGATCGTGTACTTTGGCTCGTTCGCACAAGCCAGCTTTCAGGCGTTACGCGAACAAACGATTATAGATGGCCAACAGAAACCTGAAAAAACGCCCCGACAAAAAAAAAAAGGAAAAGGCCGCATGCGGACAAAACTCGCCTTACGAAAAAAAAAAAAGAACGTTTGAAGCTACAGAAATAAAATAAAATAAAGCCACACGATCGAGAAGCGATCGTAACGTGGCAACTGTCACACCGCTTGGCGGCGAAATCGCCGCAATGTCAGCGTTCTCGTAATTAATTTTTTGCCTTTTTTTGTTTTGTGTTCTGTATTGAAATGCTGGTGCATCACGTGATCGTGTGCCCCCATTACGCAGTGTCCTCGGGGCCCTTAAGGAACATTAGGTGAAATGAAATATGCACGCTTCGTGTTCACGCTGTGGTCGCAGAAGCGGGCATAGGAAAGAAAGCGAATAGCAAAAGCAAATGTAGGGAGAGAGATAGACTTTAATTTACATTTCGTATAATGCTTTACTCAGGAAACTAAGCGGAGCTATATGATGATTTGCTACCCTATACTGGGCGGGAGGATTATATAAATATGAAAAGATATTAAAAGATGGAAAATACGCCACGCATGCAGTCCGAGCATCTCACTTAAGCCTGCCGTAATTTTTTTTACTAAGCTAAGTCGTACAATGTAAAAAGAAAAAAAGAAAAATGCGTAATTTGGCGGAAATAATGCGGTAATAACGACGGTAATGAAACAGGCAGTTTGTTTCGTTACAAAATAAGTGGACGCAATATACGCAAACGCACGAAATTTTACCGCGTCCTGCCCTTCACTGCTACGTCCTCCGTTATTATTGAAAAAGGAGGCATTGCCTAACCGGGACGCCCTCTCTGCATAAATGAAAATGTTATGAATGTCCGTTTCAAGACGCCACGTGTGGCAAGCATGAAAAA
Organism: Dermacentor albipictus; assembly: GCF_038994185.2. Taxonomy (NCBI): domain Eukaryota; kingdom Metazoa; phylum Arthropoda; class Arachnida; order Ixodida; family Ixodidae; genus Dermacentor; species Dermacentor albipictus. Next base: position 67,987,282 of record NC_091829.1, on the reverse strand, counting down.
TTTAGGAATACGGTGAACGAAATTATTTTTGATTTGTTTCTTTACTATCCTCTATTAGTAGTAGTGCACAGCTTCGCCACAAAATTAAGAGTAGGCAGACGTATTTCACAGGCGAATGTGAATTATTCCTACTTTCTGAAAAAAATGAAGTGCACCTGCTCAGCGGGTCACTCAATACCAATTTCATTCCTCATATGTGCTATGCGGCTTGATTATCTGCATTTGTATGATCGGCTATGACCACATTCCTTCGAACTCATTAACTGTCCAAGCCGTGTAATGACAAGAGCGCGCGCCTGTATTGTTATCGTGTATTCTAAATTACAGAAAACTCATTATAGACGTCTACAATTATAACGTGCCTTGCCAGACTTCTCGTTTTACGGATGGTACATTTGCCTAGCTCTTCCGTTTTTCCAATTGCGGAAGTGAGCGAGGCAGCATATATTTATAAGCAGGTTTCTCCGTCCTCTAGATAAAGTTTTTTGCAGTGTCATTTAGGAGCCTGCTGGAAAGAAATACGTTGATGGGTGGAAGCCTAGAGCAGTACGACGTCTACATCTTATCGAGTTCAGAAGAGAGCGCTGGTCTCCGGAAAAAAAAAGGATGCCGGATTCCACGCTTTGTGGTAGCCGGTGTTAAGCAATCATTTTTTTTATATTTGCGAAACGTTTATAGAGGCGCAATTGTAATAACGGCGACATTTTTTACAAAGTAAGGAATATCAAGTTTAATTTCACGCATCTGTAACGCTGATTACGCAAGTTTAATGCCCAACTGCGCATACAAAGTTTCCTGTTCGGCAAGACAGTGCACAAAAAGTAGGAGGAAGAGGCAAAGAAAACTTCGCTTTAAGAACAGTAAGGGGACTGGGGATGGGAATGAGACGCAGGGGAACGATTGTGCGCGGTGTTCATGGGGTAAATTGAGTACGAGTGCTTATACGGAAGGGGGAAGTGGGGGGGGGGGAGGCGGGGGTTAGCGGTGCTGGAAGGACTCTCTCAGGGGGACCTTTCGCGGGGAAATAGATATTAGCCGTAGAACATGACGGAGCCAGGCGAAGACGCATAGCTCTAAGGCCTTGCTGGGAAGCGAACCGTAAATCTGTTTTAATAGCTTGGGAGAACGTTGTTTGAAAACCACACATCCTTTAATACGGCGGAAATGTCTACGTTAATTGCGGATCAAGTGAACTGGAAGCTTTCATTTTGTTCAGTGTCGCGCCGTAATCTAAGGCGCTGGTGCTTCGGTGTGATGTCACGAATTTTAAAGTATATTATCGCGTTTGCGTCGTTTTAACGCAGGAAAATGTTATCAAGATTCCACTCTATCAGTACGCCAGCATCTGATAGAGTTCTTCATTAGCAATAACTAATTAATCAGGCTTCAGTAAATGCTGTCAAAATGTATGATGCCGCAGGGTTATACTATGTGAACAAGTCTAGTGGTTTGGACAAGTTGGTAAAATTTAACTTCGGATACGTAGCACAAGATAAACAAGGTTAAAAAACAGAGAGAGCGAAAGAGAAAGATAGACGTCAAACATCGGTGCGTAAAAAATACAACAAGGCCCGGACGTAGATACGATATACACAACGTTGTTCTTCTTTCCTGATTTTACACGCTGATCTTTGACAATCACGAATAATCAACTATGCCATATTTCAGCTCTAGTAAAAAGAGACGGTGACACGCCTAGCTGCGAAGCAGTGAAAGGACTTCAACACTTCTTTGGAAACGCTTCCCTTCGGAACGAAGATTGAGCCTACCGCATGCTGTTGTAATTGTGTCTCATTAGTGCATTTGAACCTGTTGTATATCCCGGACATCCGGCGAAGTGGTCTCGACGAGAACCTTTCGAGAGAGTCACGTTCTTTCACTTTATGTGGGCATAACCTAATGCAGCAGTTGTACCATAACCTATTTTGTTATCCGATTTCATTGGCCAAGAAAAAATGGGTACAGTAGCCATCGCCAGCAAACAACAACTCCTCCAGTTAATTTATTCCCAATTAAAAGAAAATGACGGCAAATGTGTTATTGTGCGATTGTTCTTGTGTATTTGTGTTCTTGTGAAAATGAAAAAAATATAAACAACTTGCTTATCAGGTTTACAGCTCTGTAACTCAGCAATGAAAAATAAATGCATCCCAGTTCTGTAAAATGTACCTAATAATGCATCTAAGGCAAATAAATTTGGTGCATGATGCTCCACTCCGGAAATGTGAGACTAATTTGTGAGTAGGACTTATGTAAATGCCTCGTTAATATTATAATAATTTCACGAATGTTGTACAATATTCTGCGATTCGAAGGAGGCCTTACAATCTCTTCCGTCATCTCTTCGTCGCAGGTCCTATGAACAACTCGTGTCGGAGATGCGAGAAATGCACCATCATATGATCACGAAAGGACACGACGTCGTGCTTCAATGGCTGCCTGGCCATTGCGGTATCTGCGGCAACGACCTCGCTGACGAAGCTGCTAGGAATGCACATGAAGGAGCAACCCTTGTTTCTGTGCCTTTATCGCGGAGTGACGCAGCCCAACACTTAAGCAAGCTAGCGCACCGTATGACTATTGGAGAAGTGGCACACACCTGAATTCACCCAACATTGATTGCATTCCCTCGATGCATCTATGCAACTGCGGTCGTTACCTGGGCTTTCGCGTAATGCGGAAACAATGCTGCGCCGCTTACGCTTGGGCGTTGCATTCAGCAATGCATATCCGTTTTTGATTGGAATGGCTGATAGCAGCCAGTGAAATGCCTGCGGTGTCGAGGAAACTATAGAACATCTACTGTGCTCCTGCACGCGTCTTTTGAAGATCAAAAACATGACCTCTGCACAGCTCTCAATCAGTCAGATAGAAAGCGGTTCACCTTGAACAAGATCTTGGGACCATGGCCTCGCATATCGCAGCTACAAAAGGCCACAAAAGCACTGCTGCGATATTTGAAAGCTACCGGATTGAGTCAGCGTCTGTGATCCGGACCGAGCGACCGAACATCCGCAGTGGACTTTCTCTTCTTCTTTTAATCTTTCCGTACCCTTTTGCCTTTCCCCTGTGCAGGGTAGCCAACCGCGCTCAGTCCTGGTTAACCTCCCTACCTTTCATTCATTTCACATTTCTAAGACTTCGCACATTTCTAGGGTTCGCAAAGTTCCAAATTTATAAGGCTTCGAGCTAGTATTTTTATTTTATGCTTGTCGCATTTTGACGACCCTTGTAACAACAACGACAACGAAATAAAAGAGAAAAGAAAAGAAAATACCAGTTCCTGAATGAAGAATCATGCATCCTACAGTTGTTATAATTTAATTATCGCTCTGAAATGCAACAAACGTCATCCAAGTCGGTTACGCAGCTCGCTCATTAAAGCATTTCCCCGTTTTACGTGCACCTTAATAGGGAAATCAAAGTTGGCCCCGCAGGCTCGAGCTACCTCTTAAGCATTCAGTCTAATGACTCCGGGGTGACTAATTAAGCAGCCGGTGCGACGGGGACCAGAAGTTCGCCCTTCGGGGCCCTGGTGTCTTTATTGACGCCTACTAATTACCTTGCTCATGCATATCGAATCACGTGAATTTAATAAAGGACGCATGCACATGGGCCAGGCAACACCTAACGGACTCCTTTTGAGCAGCGCTAAATCAATTTGTACCGGTAAGGCGTGCTTTCTGGAAGCTTGATTCTCATTTATTTGCCGGAGTATAAAATACAGTAAGAAATCGAGGCCAAGCTTCCCGTGCACAAAGTCCGACGCGTCCGCATTACATCCCAAATTTCAAAGGTCTTTCGTGGTTCCACACTTTGGTCATTTCTCAGTACTCAAGCCAGTGCGTTGCCCAAACTAAGTACGTTGCTACGTTGAAGCTTCGGCTACGTTAGAATGCGCTTTAAAGCTTCTTCGTCGATAAACAATTCACTGTGCACGATGCATACGATGTCAAAATCAGTGACGACGTTGCGGGTCAGCTGATTCTGGAACTTCAAGATGGTGTCGCCACACGTTTAGGCCAGGTCGGCGTGTTTTCTGGCTCATGAAGCTTGTTCCGCTTATGGCGAGAGAGATATTCCTTTTTCTCTCTTTTCTGCGTTTACAGAAGCATAATTTACTAAAAGAAGCTTCCCTCGGTGTTCGTCATTAGTGTTCATGTAATCCCATAGGCTAAAAAAAATGACCCTTGGGTGATTAATCGTTAATGACGCGAACGTAAACGTGCCCTGCTTACGAACGATGGCGTCCGTCCGTGTTCTAGAAATTGAGATGATAAGAGCAGACGGACGTTTGGTAGACTGCTCACAAAGAAATCGCTGTTGACTGCAGGTCTCGAGCCATGCGTTACGAGGTTTTACCCACGTCCGATAGACAGGGACACTAATGGTGACGCTTAAGGAGACAGCTCGCGTAATGAGCCTTATCGTTGTTGTAACACGTGCGTCATTGAAAGAGGCATAATACAAGCACAGTGCACGAGTAAAACAGAAGAGAAACACTTCTACACGACGACTGCGCGGACGTTCTAAAAAAACTTAAAAAAAGAAAGATTTAAAACGTAGGAACACTGGCTTGAGGACCGCAGAAAAGCGGGAAAGCTGTCTACCCTGTTTTGTTTTTATTTCTTTGTGTACTTTAACAATTTATTTATATATAGAGTATTGAAAATGTTGGCAACAAGTTCAGTATGCCATCGGCGTCTAGTCACCCTTAATGTAACCTATGGATTACGTTGATATTTGAAGTGAAACATTTCAGTTATTTAGAAGCTCGATACGAGACGCGTAGAAGCAACTTGCAACTTAAGAACAAGAGACAAGAAAACCAAAAATATATAGCATTACTCGCAGTCTGAGATACGAACCGCAGAAAACTATTGCGTTCTGACTATTCGCAGGCAGCATGTCGGACATACACTTTTTTAACTTCGTGGCTAGTCGGTTTAAATAACTGCATCCCTCACTTTTCACTGCCCGCGTCTTGTAGCGCAAGAATCATTTCGCGCTAAGCACCTCTGTTAACGGCGTGGGCAGGGACGAAGTGCACTCCGTGCGATCGCCGGGACACGGACATCCTGCAAGTCAGTTTCACGCTCGCGGGCGGAAAGGGAGCTAACTTTGATTGCACAGAGACACCGCTGTAGTACGAGAGACTGGTTGACCTACAGCGACTACGACCTCGCTAATAGGTCCGATAATCGCATTCAGGAGCTGCCGCTTATTGAGGCCGACTGCAACAAGTGCACGAAGTTGAGTTTGTTGGCGGAGCACCCACGTACTGAAAAAAAAAAGGCGTTGAGTACAGAACGCTCAAGTGCTGACTGGCTGGGGGCACCTGTCTCCTTATGACGCGTACCCCAGCCCAGCCAATCGGAACTTCAGGAGCAGACGAAGAGTACACGTCAACTAGGTGGGACACTTGCAGAAGACAACCGTCTAGTGGCCCAGACTCGCCTGCAGGTCGTTCGTTTGAGGTGCTGTATTAGCGGAACGTGAACAGACGTCTTTCAGCTCGCGTTGGAGTGCACAGCCTCGACTGCAGCAGTGACGCAAGATTGTGAAACGGCTACACAGAGCCACGGAGCCCAATGAAGCGCAAGGTTCCAGCAGTGGAGCAGGGAGAGGTGAGCCGTAGCGCATAAAAGAAATTCTGGACTCTCCTGGACTACCTGCGGGAAACGACTTCTGCGCAATATTAACTTGTCCTGCCCCTATATTTCACGTTTCCTCTCCCCCTCCTCTCCAGTGTCCCTTTACAAGATAAGCGAGTGCACCAAGATTGAAGAAAGTTAAACGAAATTAACATGTGTGTACGAGAGCCACATTGGCACTCGACTACAACACCGGTTCCGATGGCCCGACCCTGTCTGCGACAAGAGAAAATGTGTACATAGCGCTAAAGCGTGTATCTATATAGTCAGCAAGTGCAGGGAAAGGAGCGTAGGCATACGGCGCAATCCGCGTTTATCATGATCTTCATCAACTCGCTTTCGCTGCGGTTGCCGCTAGCGTCTCTCCGCTAAATAGCTGCAGTCCGGAGACTGAGCGCTTAGCTGCCGCAGTCCAGGCCAAGCCTTCCTTCTTTCTCTCATTTGCAATCCTTCTTTGACTGCCTAACTAGCAGAAGAGGCACAGGTCCACGCGTGCTCGCTGGGTTTCGCAAATACTCGAATGGGGAAGAAGTTTCCCTGCGTTGCAAGGCTACACGCACTGGGAGAGGCATCGTGCACAGACGTCGGCTAGAGAACGGGATGCGCCTCGCTAACGCCGCACAGAGAGGGCGCTTGTAGCTGAGAGAAAAAGAAAAAGTGTCAAAGACAGAGAAGAGGCCATCCGCGAAAAGGAAAACAAAAACGAAAACAGTTATGCTGCGCCTGAGGCTCCCTTGAGGCACTATACTTCATCCGATAGCAATTCTGGCCTCACATTCCGCGCCTACTTTTCCTTTCTCAGCTTTCTTGCGTCGTCTTTACATATGCTTTCACGACTCCGCCGACTCCTTAGCATATCTTGGGTAGTCGTCGCCGCTGTTGTTGACCTCGCCAACCGGTGGTTGCCTCGGCACTTGTATCGCAGCCACTGAATCATTATTCCGCCGGCGCCGCTCTTCCGAAGAGATGGTTCGTACGCGCGCTGACGCTGTTGCTATGGCGCGTCCTCGCCGCCGCATACCCTTCCCTGTTCGCCGATGCTGCGCGTCGATGGAGACAAACGTCGTCGAGAATCGCATCGTTCCTCACGGGGTGCACCCGCAACGCTGTCTGACACGTCGGATAGACTCGTGACACCGCTTTTGTTAGCGACGTTCCTCTGACGTCAACCGCAGCTGCGGGGGGTGGGGAGGCAGGGGGGGAGGCATCTTTGTCTGCATACATCTGCCAGGATAAGGTCTCGGATGATCGACTGTTTATACACCCTTGCCGAGGTACGGGCGAGTGTGCGGACTCGCGAGATACGTCGGTCGTTGCGCTCGGTTCGCGTACCGGCACGTGTTGGCAAAGGGATTTCGGCCAAAGGATGTAGGCGCTTTTGATCGGTAGATTGTGGACGAAAATTTACAAGAATGGGCAAAATAATTGCTCTAAAACCCTCAACAACAATTTGTAAAACCAAAAGCTGCTCCTTCTACTGAAAAAAAAAATGTTACGCTTCAAGGGCTCTATTTGTTGCAGTGAGGATATTTAGGCGTAGCGCTTGTCGCTTCGTTTCGTGATTGCGCCGACAACGCAGCCGTTATGCAGCATATCAATGGCGGTATATATATGGCTATACATAAAACAAGATGCTACTTTTCCACCGCCATACGGACAGAGATCGCCGAGGGAAGAGGAAGGCTGTCCTTTTCGAGCCCTCCGCTACAGCATTCAAACCTTCAAGCGTGTGCGTCTCGGAGAACGAGACATCTATCGCGGTCGACGACGACCACGTTCCTCAGCTCGGTTGCGCGAAAGCCCTCGTTGCGCGAGAGTACTGCTTGCGCGAGAGTACTGGTTGCGCGATAGTATTCGTTGCGCGATAGTATTCGCTGCGCGAGAACATCCCTTGCGTGCGTCACCCACCGCGGTGGCTTAGCGGCTACCGTGTTGCGCTCCTATAAGCACGCGGTCACGTGATCAAATGTCGGCGGCCGAATTTCCCGGGGGGGGGGGCGGGAACCGAAAGAAACGACCGTGTCACGTGCACTGTGCGCACTTAAAGACCTCTTTGGTGGTCAAAATTAATCTGGAGTCCCCCGACTATATACGGCGTGCCTCATAACCAAATCGTGGTTTTGGCACGTAAAAGCCCAGGACTCAATTCGATCGTTGCGCGAGAGTAGCGCCAGCGCCGTCGCACTTTGCATCGGCGCACCCGTCTCAGCGGTGACGGTCCTCCAACCGGCGACCACTACGAAAAAACAGGCGAAAGCGTAAAATATAAAAAGACTTGCTTCTAAAAGACATCGGGTGAGGCCTGCTCGTCTCACAGCGGAATGCGCGTTTACTATAGGGAGAAAACGACTGTCGAGACGTGAGCTGCTCTGACTCTGAGCTACATGACGCAATGATTCACAACGACGACGGTACAACGACCACGGCACGACCAGTATGGCTACAGCGTGACAACGGCAATGGCGAAGGCTACGGCATTGCGGCTGTCGACGGCGCAAAAAAAAAAGGAACGCAAGACGGAAACAACCGGGACAACTACGGCATGACGATGACGGCTTACGACACGACGATGAGTACATCATGACGTCACCACGTGGCATTGGAAAAGCTCGTCGGGGTAACGAGGTGTTTGCTGTTACGCGTACGACGGCGCAGGCTTATCGACGAATGCAGCGTTGCCAGATCTTTGAAGTGAAATAAACGAAGTGATGCTTACTTTGAGGTTGACACGATTTCTTTGTAAACAATCGGAGCAGGTATTGAGTTCCTGTACCTCTCTCTCGCTGCTTTGATGTCTTGCCTAAATATATTCGCCGTGTTTTGAGAGCGAGAACACATATCAAACGGTTGCCACTTGTTCACTCAGGGAATGACAATATGGAACAGTAACACCTAAACGTGGTTGACATTGAGCCACGCTATCAGCTAACTTAACGCAAGACCGCGAATGCATTGAGTACTTTTCGTACGTGCACAGTTTATTATGCAAATTGCTGCGCGGGAGAACGTTGGCATCGTGTCCACTCTAAAAGCGACAGAATGCTGGCAACTCCTTTACGCGGGAGTAACTGCCCCACAGCGCTTAACCCGATTATCGTGAGCTGGTTGTCTCCCCGGTATAGAACACGTTTACTCCACTTGTGCCCAATCAGAGTAAACATACTCATTGGAGAGTTCGACAGAACTCTCGAAAGTGGCGTTAACCTTTACGCGAGTAGTTTGCCCCGTCAAAAAAAGAAAATACTTTGACAGCACTCTGCTTTTTTTTTTTTTTGCTGACGTGTGCACTGCTGCGGCCAACCAGAATTAAATTAGCTTGTGGTGTCTAACATTCGAAAATTTCTCAGAGCGTTATCAGGGACGCCCTCTAGTGGAGGGCTCCGAATTGAATCTCGTGGCGTTCTTTTTTAAATTCTTTTATAGTGCACCTAAAGCTAAGTGCACGAGCACTTTTTCCATTCCCGCATTCCAGTTTGGGTAATAGGACCCGGTCGCCAGATAGTCGAACCCGCTACCTTTTCTTCAGCAGAAACCCAAAGGCACCGCGCCACTAAGGTGTGCTGTGACCATCACGAGTGGTGCGCGAGCACTGATCTTTCAGAACTGAGACACGAAAATGCGAATTGATACCCTTCGAGTGCTACGCAGGCAATCGCAGCGCAGCGCTCTACAAGAATTCGAAGTCCGGCGGGTTGTTGCTTGAGCGACATTTTCCGAAAACCATTGTGCGGCCTACAGGACCAACGAAACGCAAAACAGGCACAGGCGCTGTGCCGTTTTGTCTTTCATTAGTCGTGTGGCTGGGTGTTCCGTCTTGGAATGAAGCATTCTAAGTGGCAGCTAATTTGCGCTCGGTCTTCAAATTGACTGGTTCAGAGTTTCCTGCATTTCTCTCTTCTGTGTGCGTGTGTGGAATAAATTGTGTGCCTGCGCAGTGTGCTCAGGCTGATTGTCAAAACACCTTCAACCGTACATAGGCTTACTGTTACGTAAGGACTGCCTGTTTTAACTCTCTCATATCGGGAAGCGTACTGGCACGGTGGCACACAAAATCGCTTGGCGCAGTGCACGGGAGTCGTTTGTATAAGAACTTGTGACAGGAAGCTTATAGCGTCCTTTCGTGAGCGCGAAGAAAAAGGTAGGGCCCTCGACATCACGCGTTTCTGGCGCCGCTACTTTCGCTGTGTCGTAGTTAGTAGAGACTTTTAGTTTGTACGCTATTCCGGTAAACGGGAGCGGTTTGGGCGGATTACCGGATGGTCGGGGCGTAAACGTGAGCGGTGAAGCCGCCTGGTGTTGTAGAGCTCAACCAGACAAACGCATAGCCAAAACTGCAGTAACTCACCATATCCTGCTTCGCCACCCGTGCAAATTTTTTGGCAGCGGCGTAATTGCGAACACGATTACTCCACTGTCGAAAATTTATGCCAGCAGCTAAGCAGAATATAGTAATTAGCTCTGTGTTTGTGTGGTTGAGCTTTGCGCCACCAGCTGGCGCCACCAATCGGGCCGCTCAGGTTTCCGCCCCCGCTAAACCGGAAAACCGCCCGCGCTTGCCCGAATACCGGACACGCTAAACGTCTCTACTAACAGACACGTCAGGTTTACCGTTACGCTAATTTTGCTCCGATTGACTCTACCAAGTGGAGCTGCGTATGTTGCGGCGTCAGTGTAACAATAGCTTCTAATGATATCGCCAGCAGGCACTATATAGGTCGAAAGAAAAAAACGTAATAAACAAAATACAATAAAGGAGGAACCTTGAATAACAAAACAGTATCTTAACCGGCGACCTCTCTGTTCACACAGTTTGCATCAACCGATCGCGCCACCTAAAGCCTGGTGATGCAGCATTCAGATGCGGCACTTCTACGCACGAAGAAAGTGCGAATCAGCAGCGCAAACCGGCAGCGCAGACGAAACAACTGAAGAAGGCTGCGGGGCCAAGATGTGAAGAACGGGAAGCGTGACACGGCCGTTGTTCTCCCCGTAAGCTTCCGATTAACCATGCACAGATTACAGAACAATGAATCCTAATTGATGCGCAAACGCCTCTCGCTAAGCTACTAAAGTCGGTAGAGAAAAAAAAAAGGCCGTTTCCCTAATATTTTACGCAATCGGACGAAACACAGGACGCAAACATTGAAGTGGAAGCTCTACTCTGGTTAACTCGCCTGCACTGCATCTTTATATCTTCAGGCCCCTACAAATCGCATAGAAGGAACTCACGTTGCGAGAAGTAATTTCACACGGGCCACGTGACAACGAAAGAGCGCTAGAGGCATGCGTCGTGCCGAAACGCATTCTCGGGTGCACGCTACTGTGGCACGCTCTACGCATGAAGTGTCGCCTTTCTCGCGTCGAGCGGCGGTTGCTAAAAGTCGCGCTTTTTTTTTTCTTTGCCTTGGTCGCCGTCAAAGACTCCTTCTGTTGGGAAGCTACCGAAAATCTCTTCGTTGTGCGCGCGTGCCTGCAGGCCTGAAGGAAAAAGAGAGGAAACTCGCTAGCACCGCGGTTGCGAGCCGTCTGTCAACAACAGTCTGCCAAGCGAGCAGACGCTCACAATAAACCTGTCCGCCGTCGGGGTCGTCTAAGTCACGCCGCGGGCAGCGAATTGCGGCGACACGGTATTGGCAAATGAGGCGCCCATTCCAACTTGACGGCGAATGTGACAGATCAGCTCTGCGGGAAGTCTGTCGACACGGAGGAGGCTTTTGTGGAAAGGAGAAAATAAAAAACGCCGTTAAGCGTAGAGTAACACGTGATGTGTGTAGCGAGGACGAGACACGCAGGACGACAGGGCAGACGACAGCAGACGTGTCTTCTTCAGCCTGTGCGAGGTCCTTGCGTGGCCCGTTCGCTGTACACACATCACGTGATGCATTGCCAAGTAACCCATCAGCACGTCGAGTCTATAGTATGGTTGCGGTACAACAAAAAATTAATAAATAAATCAACGTCTTCCCTGATGCTTGCCAGTATGGCAACTGTGACCACAAAGACAGCGAAACTGCGTAAGCGAGTTCTCACACCATTCCGAGGTACTCATACACTTTCTGTGGCAAAGAAGGGAAAGTGACGGAGCCAAACCACGCGCAAGTAAAAGTGCTCCCGGAAAAAAGAGTACCACATTTTCAACGGCGTTATATTAGGCAATAGGGGAAGAGGAAACGTAAACACAATATTTAAAACAGTAAAATAAAAAGAAAAAGAAAAGCACACCACTAAGCGGCGAATTCGACTTATTGTTAGGTTTATTTGCCTTCAGCGTCTGGGCAAATGCCAAAACGTGGCACGCTGAAGCTACACCCGATTCAGCATCTGCTCCAAGAAACCAAGGGCGCTGTCAAACTTTGTCATCCTGGGTGACGTGGTGACACCTGTTCACCAGCTCCGCCCCTGTAGCTTTCCCTCTATTGCCACTGAAAATTGTCTGCGATCGTAGGGTCTATGTTTGCTGACGCACAGCATCCCTCGAACGCACGAATGAGGCTGCGTTCTCGTTCCTAGACATTTCAAAGAGGCAGTTTATTGCACCTTGTATCACGCTAACTAACAACATGATCGTCATTTTTCCCTGCAATTTTCTTACAGAGCAGCGTACCATCGGCTTTCGCGTTTGCAGCCGACAAACTCTTAGCTGACCTCCGTCATGAATCCGGCCTACGTGCGACGTGACAAACAAAAATCAACGCATTACTGGTTAATGAACCGCGCCCACAAGTCATTGCTCTATTCGAATGAGATGTACGCAAGGTAACGTTCATTTCGCGTTCACCGACCATTGGCGTTTCAAAACAAACTCGGCGTTCCGACGCACGTTTTGATATCGACCACTCCGTCGCGCACCCCTGCACGCTAAAGCCGGTTGCGAAACATCCTCTAACAGATTAGTTTCAAAAGCTCAGCGGCAAAACAACGAGACCAACAAAGCGCACTTCTTCTCGCTCTTTTTTGTCCAAGCGTTTTTTGTACGCCGGCCTTTCAGGTCGGCGAACCCCTGCCAACTTCCGCAGATTTCTTTGGTTTAAGCCCCGTAGAGTACGAAAGCAATAACCACGCAGCTACGACCGGAGTCCACGCGCGTCTGTGAGAAAGAAAGCCTTCGCAGTTGAAGAAAAAAATCATTCCGGTTGGGTGAACGGCAATCCTTTTCTGTCGTAACACCCATACAGTTAAGTGATCTCGCATATGTAGGCAATGGAGGAGCTCATGGTTGCTTGGAATGAAAGGAGGGGCACTTACTAAAGACAACTCCTGTCTTGAGACAATAGGATACATAGCTGGGAAATTAGCTTGGCTTCATTCATGACGACTGAGGTCGCCTACTTTCTTTCTTACCTGAGATTTATAGATAGCCAACACGTTCGGTAGCGAAACTTTCTATATTTCAGATGAAATAAAGAAATGCTTCTCTTAGCGCAGACGGTAAACTTAAGCACTAGGGCGAATTTATGCGTCGCGTTGTAGCGGAATAAACTTGCGTTGCAACTGAGCTTTTGCCTCATGGCAACCCAAGAGAATGAAAAGAAAAGGAATGTAAACAAAGAAGCACCTGCTTTAATTGACATTTAGTGGGACATCTCCTTTAGTATGTATTGGTATTTTTTCCAATATGCAAATATTCAGCCGTAACTAAACGCCTGCATAATGATCCCTTGCACCTACATTGCCCATAACGCAATGTTGCACAAGCACTTAGGCACAATATAAAATTACCCTAATCGAAAAAAACGTAACATAGAAGACAGCAGTAAAAAGAAAATAAACAGTAAACTGTCGTAAAGCAGGTAAAAACGCACACTCATCGGCGGGAACGTTACCGGCAAAGGAAAAGCAGCTAAGGGGTCTAGTAAATATTTTCAGCGACGTTAATTTCTATTCTGCGCTGATTTCACATGTTCTCGGTTTCAGCGACCAGATTATTTCGAGTGAAGTGGGCACCAGAATAATATTATTATTTGGCAAACTATCTATAGCTTCTTAAACTTGCCGTCTCTATGTTTCCCTAAGGAATTTATGCTTACAGCGCTTCAAGCTAAACTTTTACCAAAGCTTGAAAGGGCACAAAAATTGCTAAGGGGGACTATGGAGACAGAATGAAAGCTTTGCGTTTGCGCACGAACTTATATCCGACCCGAACCTTGGCTAACAGACACGCCACCGACCCAAGTACGCGACCACGTCGCCGTTGTAACCAAAGACCTGAGACAACATTTCACATTCTACAGGAGTGTCCCAGTGTCCATGTTCCGAGAGCAGAGCGCCACAATTTCATCACCAAAATGTGCTTCGCATGATAAAAGAGCGAAACTCTCAAGCCACTGTCCACACGGAAAGACTTCTTGGGACAAAAGATAGTGTACGCCTGAAACCTGATCTTGTGGTTGAAGATAGCAACCAGGTGAGGATTCTGGATTTTGCAGTCACCTGGAATGCCAATGAGGGCATACTTCTTCGAATGTGTGCCGCCAAGAAAACGAAGTATGCATCGCTAAGAGAACTCTTTCCCGGAAAGACGGTAGGAATCTTTGGAATGGCCTTTGGAGCCAGGTCTATGCCATGCCAAGAAACGTTGAAAGCCGGGGAATGTCTAGGGTTGTCGAAGAGGGACGTCGGGTGGCTGTTTGTTCGAACCTTGCAAGGTAGCATTCTTGAGTTGAGCAGATTTTCTACAATGCTTCGCTAACATCTATTGTCTTTTTTTTTCTCTCGATGTATACGCAGTGTCGGTAACTAATTCTAACCAACTTTCCCCAGTTGCATTTACCCCGGTACACAATATTGTATCCAACCACACAAGGCATCTTTTAAGCGTTAGCTTCTTGGCATCTCGCATAAGGGTATTGAATCCAGCAAAGGAAGGGCTTCGGTCCAGCCCGAGTGCTGACGTGAAGACCCGAACAACAGGGGGGCTTCTTGGGGACACCTTTTTAACTCTGTGTATGCAGGCAAAGTTTTGTAGCTAACTGACTGGCCGATGAAAGTAATAAAAACGCTGAGCCAGTAATTACTAATTAATCCTAACTTTGAGAAGCAAATATTTACCCGAGGAACCTGACTGGAAAACTTAACCTGAGTTGTATTCTCTATGAAAACGCGTGTACGAAAGGCTGTCCGGGGTCTCGGATTTCATGTCAGTTAGGAATCTTCACTGGAACATCTTGAAAAACAAAAGAAATGGAAATAAAGGCTATCACACGCTACTTGACACGGGATGCCGTCACATGACGCTGTCAGATGAGACGTGCAGTGCGTATGCTCGCACGTGTACCAATGCTGGTCGAAGAAGCACGGCGGTATTGAGGCAACGATGGATTGAGGCAACGAGGGCTAATGCTGTCGAAAATGCGTGCCTGTTAACTGATCCAAAAGATTTATTTGCTGCTCCAAAGTGAGCTTTTCGTTGTTTCGAAATTACTCGTACCATCGCATTGCTAGAGAATTTCGGCTGTATGGATTGAAGTATGCTGGGTGTTTCACGTAACTTGAACCACACTTTAATACGCAAATGCCACGTAGCTGGACCGAACCGAGGCAAGGTTGTTTGCCGTCGCTTAGAGATGCACAGATTATCATTTGCATTCCACCTAATTACATAATTAGTCCTAACTGCTTTATACACTTCGGAATTATTATAATTAGATGAAAAGTGTCAATCGGAATATTGTAGAACAACATGAAAAACTCCAGATACACTTCTTTGTGCCTTAATAAGCACTACATAAAAGTATTCTTGCGAGTGTGAAGGAGCCCGCGAATACACGCGAAATTGCCGGGCGACTGGCCGCTGAGGCGCTTTGCGTGTATTCGTGGGCTTCATTCACGCTCTGAAAGCTCTCTTAAGTAGCTCGTATCGAGCAACAGAAACCTGTATCGGGAGCTTTTCACGTTGCTCTACAATTTCCTGATTGACACTTTTCATCTAATTATAATAATCGAGAAGTTGGTTAATCAATCAAGACTAATTGTCTGAATAGGTGGAATGCAAAAAATAATCTGAGCATATCTCTAAGCGACGGGAAACAACGGCACCTCGGTTCGGTCCAGCTACGTGGAACTTGCACATATTTTTTTTAAGTTTGGCTCAAATTAAGTGAAATACCCTGTGTATCTGGAGTATTTAGATGGAAGTATGTTTGTGTAGTATTTGAACTATACAAAGATGCGCGTATGTCTCGAGTATGTTCTTCAGGCAGGCAGTTTATGCAGATGACTGTTTTTCCTAAAACCGAACAAAAGGACCCGTCCCATATAAGTCAGATTATAGGGCGTAGGTAAAATGGGGACCCTGCCCCTCCTAGACGAGCCATTAACTGCAGGCCCTGCCGGAGACTCGGGCTTCGGTGCGAAGAACGACGTCAAGGACACTCTCGGGAGACTGCATTTTATTGCCGCATACGCTCGAATGAGGGTCGCATTCGTGTGAGAGCCTCACTCCCAACTTTGCAACCCGAAATAAGAAAAAAAAGATGAAGGAACAGCCGAAAACGAAATCGACTGAAGAACCACGCGTTGCCTGTAGTTTCTTGGAAAGTTTGTTGGTGGAAGCCCTTAAAATCACGGCGATATGTAACGCTGGAGGAAGACTGTGCCAAATAATTTGCTGCCGAACAAAGAAGCGGCTACAGCGACAGCGGTGAGGACTAGGCGGCGAGCAATTGGGTGGCACGACACGCGCGAACAAACAAATGCATTAGGAAAAGATTAGCAGTTGCTCTTTTGGCATCGAGAGATTGCGGGGACTGCGCAGGGTGGTGAAAATCGCAGAGAAGTGGCCCAACGACGTCGAGAGACCGCGAATAGCCAAGAACAACAAAAACAGCAACAAATACTTACATCTGCATGCGCGACCCTTCCCCGCACCGCCCCATCGCCTCCCTGAACTTTGACGCACGTATTTACAGCCGCAGTCAACTTAATAATAATCTGTGCCTGAGCATGTTGAATAGACTCCTCCATGGGAAAGCGTCAAATGGCTTATTAAGCGAAAAAAAAGCCTTTGGTTTCTTTGTTTTGGCCTTTTGTATGTGACCGAGCAATCAATATAATGGATTGATTGATTGTATTCACAAGAGATATCTCATAAAATTGCATTAAGCAATGTGAACCACTAGCCTGACCCTGCCTGTGATTTTTGTAAGTATGGAAGCAGGGAAAAGAGCGCTTTACAGATTAAAACGATGTCTATGCGAAAATTACATAAAAGTTCAGCATGGAATGAGCCAGAACATAAAACAAGGACTTGTGACATAATACTAACTTACGGGAGCAGCTCGCATTCATGTGAAATGTACAGAATAGATTAAATACAACGGAAATATGCCAGCTGCATTTGTTTTTTATGCGGAACACTTGTTTAATCAAGAAATGGCCATATCTGGGCCCCTTCCATTTTTTTTTCCGAAATAGGCTACGTGGCTACATGTGAACATTAGCAGCGAGAAATATTTCTGCGCTATTCTAGGTAATTAGGTAATTATGCCAACAAACATTTGTAATTGCTGACTTTCCAGTGCATCTTCTAAGAATGCGCACAACGAGGATTGGTGAAGTCAAGCCTGCTTATCAGAAATCCTTAGTTGCGTCACTTTCGAGATGTAACTATCCGCAAAATTGGCTAAAAAGTGCATGGATGTTCCAGTTAAGGCTGTATCAAACTGTTAGAGGAACGCTTTTTAGAAAAACCGTTAAGTGAAACGCCACCGTGTGTCGTAGCAGGTTTTAAAGTCACGTGCCAGGACATTGGGGATAGTTACAGGACTTCTTCAACGCAGACATTGCTTCACTAGTCATTGGCTTCAATTTCACAATGAAAACTTGGTGTTGAGTTGTCAACACGTTGACAACGTGTTGGGGATGACAAGTGCTTTTATTCACACTGAGCATGCGCGCACGCTTGACGTTCCAATAAGCGAAGTTGTAAGTCAGAGCCGGGTGTGTCCTCCATCCTCTATATTGTCGCGCGGTGTACATTTCTAGCGCTGTTTTTTAAACATTAATTTGTATATTTTAGGCTACTAGTGAAATTATCCTTGAATATATTTCTTCCAACTAATGTCAGCCTAGCCGCGTATACTTCCTTCAAAAATGGCAGGAGCCTAAATATGGCTGTTTCTAAAAATAAAGAAAAAATATGTGTTGTGCTTCGCATACTTCGGAAAATAGCGAAAAAAATAAAAAAAGAAACTATGGAGGCTTCGACACAGCGAACAACTCAACTTAACAAAGTCCCATACGCTTGGAATATAGATCGCGGTGTAGCGCAACATGGTTATATATTCACGAAGAGTCGCATGCCGCCTCCCAAGCAAGCCACCTCGTCAAAAAACCGCATAAAAGGAAGTGAAGAGTTAGAGCCCCGGCGGACGCTTGCCTGATTACAAAGCTTGGCTTCCACAGTGTCGCCTGTCTGCTTATTTTACCGGTTCCTCCGGCGTTGGGCACAAATTTGTTTTGACGCGCCACCCGCGTGTCGCTAACTTTATTCTCGTGAAATAAGGGCAGGAGATTTATATGTATGCATAAAAAAAGAACAGCAAAACTGACCTCCACAGCGCGCGAAAAGCGAAATAAAAAACAAAGGCAGGCCGCGATGAAAATGGTAGAAACAAACAGAGAGACAGATTTCGGTGCCGTGGTAAAACGCAAAAAAAAGGTGCACGAAGACAGATTCTAACCTTAAGAGGTTCGCCTCGCGTGCTGCACTTACTGGACGTAGTTTTTTTTTTTTTTTTCTCGCCTGGTCCTATAGCATCTGCCGGGTCACGTCTACCGAGCAGTTCGTGAGTGTGTGCTCGCAGTGTTAAGTTTTTTTTTTCTTTTCCTTTCAACGTGCCTGGGACTCGGAGGACGCACGAAACGGACAAGAGTAAAAGACAACAACGAAACGAAAAGCAAAAGGAGAAGCATCGCCATAAGCGAGACGCCGTGTAAACACGCTGACCCGCTTAGGTCGGCGGGGTTCCACATTCGGCACTCCGTAGTGGACTCTCGTGGAAGCCGCCGTGCGCAGAACAAACAGGAGTCGAGGGAATGTAGGGAAGGGGGGGGCGGGAACGGCATTGGGGATCAAGTGTTCGTATGCGCGACAGACAGATGCAGCTTCCATCGGAGGAAACCGTATACGGGGGAGCCTGCGTTTGTGGGCCTGTATGTTTTTTTTTTCTCGCGTTTTTTCTTTCTTGCGTTTGTGCGACGAGCCTTCGCGGGTATCTGTGGCGCCCGTATGACGCTGGTTTAACATATTGCCTGCGCGGACTTGTGCAAGTTTGTGTGTGCTCCTGTGTTTCCTTTCTCTCCGTGTGCATATGGCCTTGTGTGCCTGGGTGCGTTGGTCCGTATACTCTTCTCTCGTTACACACTATATAGAGCTGTCGCTGGGAGTGACTGGGCTTTGATTTCTCGGGCTGTGGAGCAGATTCCGCACTACGCGGGAAGCACAAGTCGAAAGCCCAAGCGTCCCACGGTCGACGATTACGTGAAGGAAGATCGATTTGGCCACCACAGTCAGGTAGGTGGACGGGATGTGGAAGCGTCGTTACCTGCTGCTCTATCTTACTTCGATACGGCCTACACTCTCAGAAAAGTTTACACCCATTGGGGTGTATATTTGACCCACAACCATAATCGTCATCTGCCTCGCTTGCGTTTCCTTTCTTGAAAACGCCGCGCCCGCTACCTGCCTGTCGGCAATGCTATGCGATGCTGATAACGCGCATGCCGTTCGTTACTGGGAAGTACCGGGCTCGCAGCGTTAAGGAAAGGAAATGCGGACAAGACACATGACGTTTATTGTTGTTTGGCAAGATAAGGCTCAAAGGGTGTAAAGTTTTCTTAGAGTGTAAGGCAATATGGGCTCTGAAGATGATTTGAAGCAAAGAGAAAATAAGCTTCTTTTTTTTTTCTTTACCGACACGGAAAAACTTATAGCTGGCAGAATGTAACGCGCACGAAGCCGCAGGTTGGCTTTGCACGGTGTTGGAGTGATCGTTCGCAGGTGCGAGCGAGCAATCTCCTTTCGAGAAGCCATAGAGTTTCTCACTATATTCACCTAGAGGGAAATCTTCCGCTGCTGCGCTGTGGTAGGCATGGGAATGCCGGTATATTGTGACTTCGGACTGGCATCGTTCTCGGAGAGCCAAGACACCTTGAAGACGCGCCTGGGAAGCACCGTTGTGTCTGTCACAATGATTTATTTTCTACTAAAACATCGCGTAAAAAGCTGTTTTAGCTTTATTATAACACAAAAACATGTTTTGTTTAACTATGAGGACTTGTTATTTCATGTGCAGTTATATTATACGTAAAATGTATCAAATGTATACGTTAAAGTTGGAGGACAGACGACAAGATATCTATTGCGTTCGTTTATCCATATACCAAGGTATTTATATTCTCTTACCCGAGGTATTTCCTGGTCCTGTATTGCCACTGTCTATTCACCGTTTTCATTGAATACCATACACTCTTAGGCAAAGCTACACCCTTTGGCTTGCCCCTTCTGCCACGCAACAATAATCGTTATCTACTTTGATGCGTTTCCTTTCTTTAACGCTGCGAGTCCGGTACTTTCCAGTAACGAACGGCACGCGTGTTATCGGTATAAAAAGTTTCCACCTTTTGGAGGGCCCCTTCTGATAACACGCGTGCCGTTAGTTACTGGAAAGTTCCGGGCTCGCAGCGTTAAAGAAAGGAAACGCATCAAGGCAGATAACGATTATTGTTGTGTGGCAGAAGGGGCAAGCCAAAGGGTGTAACTTTGCCTAAGAGTGTAGAACCGGATTTTCTAACACTACATTTCAAACCTAAATTGTTGCCGTCCTGTCCACAGATATTAGCCTGACGTTGCAAATCACTTTGCTTGTTAGCTAGCAACACAATGCCGTCCGCATAAAATAAACCTGGAAGCTGCTGCTCTACTTCTGTAGCCGCCTGTTTGTATGAGAGATTAAACCCGATATTACTGCCTTCTAGCGCCCTCTCTATCCTCACCATGTAGATCATAAACATAAACATCATAAACATAAACACTCGCTTGTTCAAATTGCGCCTCCTGGTGGTGAAGTGGAAAAACTCAGCTTTTCTTGTTCCTTTCCCCTATCACGACATGACACTCTAAAAAAACGTTTGCGCCCTTTGGAGTGTATCTCTGCCACACAACGATAATCGTCATCTGCCTTGATGCGTTTCCTTTCTTGAAAACGCCGCGCCCGCTACTTTCCTGTCGGGAATACTACGTGATGCTGATGACGCGCATGCCGTTCGTTACTGGAAAGTACCGGCCTCGCAGCGTTAAAAAAAGGAAACGCATCAAGGCAGATGACGATTATTGTTGTGCGGCAGATTTACACCCCAAAGGGTGCAAACTTTTTTTAGAGTGTAGTCAATGATCTCTGCTTAAACTTTCCTTTACCTTCGTTCCCTTAGATTAGTTAGGCTTTTGTTGAACTCATACTTGGGCTAACTTATTAACATGCCCCACGCTATGCTTGAACAAAAGACGACAATGTCAGGGCTCGAAAAGCGATTCGTGCACTAGTGCGGTACTTAAAGTGCACGGGCTTAAGAGACCGCTTATAGTGTCATTGTGTAAGGTGTCCCTCCCACATGTACTCAGTGCTGACTCTCTCCCTTTCTTCCTCTTTCTATTCCCCTTTCCCCCACCCCCAGTGTAGGGTAGCAAACCGGATGCTGTTCTGGTTGACCTCCCTGCCTTCCCTACCCTTGCTTTCTCTCTCTCTCTCTCTCAGGGCCATCCAGTATACAAGAAAAGTGGCCGAGCTCTAGTACAAGACGAATGATGGGAGAAGCCGACGTGGTCAAGCATTGCCCTTACGTGTGGAAGAAGAAAACACACAGAGTAGGATCGCCTTCGCCTCCGCAACTGGGGAGGCGACATACGTAGTGTTCTAGCTCACTGTATGCAACCGCAAGCGATGGGTAAGGCATAAACTACAGTGGTTTTGCAATCTACAGGCTTGGCGGTGTGTCGCTTACTACGCAGTCCAGGCGTTCCCCGGCTATTATTGACTTTCTTGCACAACCTCTCCAACTTGCTCGGCGCGATGAACACCACCTTAACACCGGCCCGGCGCGCGGCTTTCTTGATGCCGTGGGACACGCAATGTACCTACACACGGGATCGCAACAGTCTCGGTTATGTCATCTACCACTTCGCGCGCTTTCATGGCGGAACGAACCTCTTGCATTAAGACTTCCGTCAAGAATGACAACATTAGTGCCGGATAGCTGCTTGCCTAAAGCCGACGGACTTGGTTGGCGAAGCTGCTGGAGATCAAGTGGGGGAAAGAGTGAACGGCAGCATTTCTGAGAGCCCCTAGTGCTATGGAACGCTTCACCACTTTTGAATGATTGGAAGTGTAGGGGACAAGGTGTTTCTTGGAACGTGGGGCAGACATCCAACACGTGTGCTTACGCTGGATGTACAGTGCAAGATCAAATAAGCGGATTTGGCCTTTTTCAGGCAGTTCCCTTGTGAACATCAACCTTCGAAAAATGTTCTCGAATTTTTCAAAGACATGCTTGAACAGAGATGTGGCTTCATTTGGATGGGCAGAAAGGATCACCAAATAGTTGCCAACGTAAACGAACACTTTCACAAGACCTGCTGTGCCAATGTGATCCTAGAGGAGACTATCGTAGAGTGCCAACAAAAGAATCACTCGTTATGAATGGAATGCGAGAGCTAATACATATCCATTTTTGCTGCATGTAGAACTCTTCCTTATGGAAGACAACGGTAGATCTTCAGGAGACCTGCAGCATATCCAAAGAATTGTTGACGTGGGTGGCAATTGCATTCTGGAAACTGACCTCGCCTCTCACCTCAATGCCTTCTACAACACCGAAGAGGTCATATTGAGGTAGGGAATAAAATAAATCCTTGATGACCACCGATAAAGCCTGTGCTCTTTTGATGATTGACTCCTTCAAGAACTGGACTACCTCTGTCGAGGTGCGCACTAAAAACAGGTCTTTGATCGGAAGCTGCTTCAAACCTTGCAGGAGGGACGACCTGAGGCACTTCTGCCAAGTCCCCACTTATGACGCAATGACTCTGAAGGGGTTGCCCAACTTGTGAGGCTTAGTGGTAAAAAATGCGGCAAGGCACATTTCCTCGGAGCGCTTCATCGCACTAGACTTCTCTAGGCCGGCTTCCTCGCACTTTCTTACAGCGAACTTCTTGGTCTTAGAAAGGTTATTCCCATCGGGAACTTTGAAATTTTCTTTGTGTGCGCAATCCGCAGAGAGGTGAAATATTTCCTGGGGTCGGCCAAGGACGAGGCTCCTAAAGAATGCTGTGTTTGAGTCTCTCCAGGTGAAGCAAGCGTCGTATACACGCACCACGTGGAGGCAGGAGTCCGGCGGCACATCCTCTTGGTGGTGGTCATCGAAATCGGGAACTCCGCGTCGGAGAGTTTAGCAGTAAACACTTAGAGTTCCAGAATTTGCGGTGGCGAGACCCTGTGCCCGCTGCGTATACATATCTTTCAGAAACGTTCCTGATTTCCTCGTCTGTAGTACCCATACCCCTTATAACCGCAAACCGAAAGCGTGGAGCCTCTCAGGAGGGAACGTCCGGCCTCCTGGAAACAAGACGACGTTCTGGAGTTCTCGCACAGGGGCCCCTAGGTACTGCCAATATAGCGTCACCGTGAAACGCGAACAAATATCCATTCTACAGGTGCATGATATTATGTCGAAAAAAAAAAATGCTGGCTCTCCGCTAATCGAGAGTAGATGCAAGCGTGAATGGCTACCGGCAAAGCAGATTGGTTGGAAATCATATTAGCTACAGTCTTAAAAGGGGTATAGTGCATGTTTACAACGGCGCACCTCAACTCACCGCACCGCACCACAGCATACCATGCACCGGTTCATATGGCGTCCTTTGCTGCCAGTGGTGCCACCGGCTTCAAGCGCTTTTTCTTCGTCCAACAGTCCAGGGCGCTCAGCATCTCTCGCTACTATTTCGTCTTCTCACGTCGAAAAAGTCTGCTGTAACTGTGCGGGCTTAGGCCGGTGTCCGCAGTCCGTGGAGGGCTTGACACCCTCGTGAACGGCCGCATAATCCCGGCGTTGTCGGCACAGTCGTCCAGTCTTCTGCTCTGACGACCTCATTGAAATGAAGAACGATGCAGAAGCGTATGCGGCCATGATGCGAAGCAGGCCTGCGAGCTTACTCAGCCTAAATGAACCTGTTTGGAAATAAACCTCGTTGCAAGTCTCGCCTCGGCCAAAACACCGCCAGCTGCGCGCCGAACGTTGCCGGCGGCGTACAATCTTAACCAAAATTACACCCTGTCACCTCTCGGGGGTGCGAAAAAGGAATGAGGGGGGTTCATTCATGCGCCTGGAGAACACGATCGCATTGCAACGTCTTGCTGAATTCGCACCCTTCAAAGCTTCGCGCTCCTTTGCACGGCGGAAAACGGTCAATCAGGAGCTCCGACTGAGGATGAAACACGATGCCTTACGCGATGTCGTATGTCAAACGGCAGTCATCTCAACTAACCTCGGTTCTCAGCTAGGCCAGTGTTTCACATATGTATTTTTCTTCCTAATAGACTTCTTGAACACTCATTGTTTCGCGCTGCTCAATGCAGAAGTGCCGTTGTACCGACCCAAAGTTCCCCCTCCTCTCCTGCATTCGATACTCTTCTTCCTGTGTGCCACGGTGCCAAGTGACTGTCCTTGCGTGAACGCACAACACCCCTCACACTTTAACGCTTGCGACACTTCCGGTTCTTTCACCATGCCGCCCGCCGCCTTCTTGACTGGCGTTCTTCCTTCTTACTTCCTCCCAAACAATCGCCTTGGAGACGCTGCGCGTCCTTCCGGCCTTCCGCGCATCCTCGACGTCTCCCCTTGTTCTGAACTGTCCGCTCGCACTGCTGCGTCCCACTCGGACAATGCCGCTCCCATTGTTCGCTTCCCCAACTCGCGTTCCGCGCCCGCGGAGTGTAACTTGTGTCGTCGAGCACGACTGTCCTGCCGACACGCGCCATCCTGTCACGTGGCTACGTTAATCCAAAAAGTATCGTTACCGGTGAGGTTAATTAGGATTAAATTATAGACCCATTGCTGTAAGCTCCGTGGCTAATGTCGTTCTGCTACTGGGCACGGGATCGCGAGTCCAGCTCCCCAGCCGTGTTTCTTTATTGAGGCGAAAGGGGAAAAGAAGCTAGGGAAGCGAAGCTTCCCCTCCGAGCTATCCCGGATTTTCCCGACCATGGCTGCTAGGTGCTGTTGTCTCGTCGAAAAGGTTATACTTTAAAAAAAAATTTACGTGCCCTATAGGGATCGAACCTTGGTACCCCAGCACAGCAGAGAGAGAGAGAGAGAAAAAAAACAAGGGTAGGACAGACAGGGAGGTCAGCCAGAACAGCATCCGGTTTGCTACCCTACACAGGGGGAGGAAAGGGGAATAGAAAGAGGAAGAAAGGGAGAGAGTAAGCACTGAGTACGTGTGGGAGGGACAGCAGCTCAACTCCCTAACTGTTAGGGTACAGTCGCTTTTCTTCTGCTCATTATTTTAGGCCCACGTTGGGGGACCCCAGGTGGTCCAAGTAATACAGAGTCACTTACCACTACATCCCCTCATGACCTAGTGCGTCATATTCGGCACGTCGAAGCGGGCTACTGAATAATTCATATAAATTTAAATATTAAACTACGCGGTGGCTGACGAAGAAGACTGTCGCCGGAAAGCTCGGTATTATTTTGATCCCCGAGTGCCTTTTCAATGCGCACACAAAGTATACGGTACACCAGCTATCGTCGCATTCCACACACTGGCAATTCTACACACTGGCAATTTCACTGTGGAGACCATGAATGAAACCCAAGACTGCAGAACTTTTTCATCTAGATAAGCAAACGCTCGCGATCTGTAGGCAACGGTATACGGTGAACAAGCGAGCCAAATATCACTCCGCCGCATGCATCAGGGAGTCCACAATCTCGCATAAAAGACCATGCCCCCGCGGTTTCGGAGGCTCCTTTAGGATGTCCGTTCTCTGACGTCGTAGACCAGTGCGACAGACCGTAGGCGCCAACAATTAAGCGGCTGTCCATAATGATGAGTTACTTTCACGGAAAAGCTCGCTCTCCTATGCAAATTCCTCCAAACTCCTACAGCAAACGGAGAGGCGGCGGCAGCGAACGGCGGCATCTCCGTACGAAAAATAAAAAGTACGAAAAAATAAAAAAAGTACGAAAGGAGCAATAAACAGCGCATCACTGTCCGCACTGCTGCCCGCGCGGCGCGGAATGAAAGGAAACGTTGAGTTTAACAGGAATGAGAGAGAGAGAGAGATAGAGAGAGAGAGGAGGGGGGGGAGGAAGAAGGAAAGACCGGGAAGTTAACCAGACTGAGTCCCGTTTGCTAGCCTACACGTGGGGAGGGGAATGAGGAGTGAAAGAGAGAGAGAGAGAACATGAGCCTATACCACACTTTCACACGCACTAATGAATGAGGAAACATAGTGCTCCATATGGGGTAAGTTCTGTTTAAGCGAAGCTTCCTTTGCGAGCTATCCCGGATTTTATTTTACAGACCATGGCTAATAGGTGCTGTTGTATCGTCGAAAACCTTATACTCAAATAAATGCATGTTACGTGCCCTGTGGTTGGATCGAACCTTGGTACCCCAGCACGGCAGCTCGGCACCCTAATTGTTAGGGCACAGTCGCTTTTCTTCTTCTCCTTATTGCATGGCCAAACACGGAAGGGACACGGTAGCTTTTTCAAAGCACCGATGTTTAGGTAGACGCATAGGTAATACTGAGGCAAGCAAAAACATGTGTCCACACACGATGTGAATGCCACGAAACGTAACACTCACAACGCATGCCCTTGATTTTAAATTTTCCCAGACTATGAAATCAAAACCACTTGTTAGAAAGTGCTCGTCCTAGTGTATCTTTCTTTGTCCTCTTTGTGTGTTGCGCAAAGTTCCACGATGTGCCAAATAATAAACGTGCTGAACAATATCAGTGCACAAAACTCAAATTGATGCAGTTTTTACTGGCGCGGCTCCTTACGGGCAGCGTTGTGGCGGCCGTGCGATGTGATTACAGGTGCTACATGCCGTGTCAAAACTTTTAAGGTTGCAAATAAATTTTGGTGCACCCACGTACGTCACGTCCACGTTAGTTGGGCCCGCGTATTGTTAGAACACCGTCCGATAAGTCCAAGTGCAGCGCCAAACCTTGCTGCTGCATTCAGTGCTGAGCACTTTGGGTGAAACTGGCCATGTTTTTTTTTTAGGAAAACGCAGTTTCATGCACTGAAGAGTAAAAAATAACGGGAACACCAATGTGTTCAATGGCAAACTATGGGACGAATTTATGGAAACTGGCGTCACCCTGAGAATTTTCTTCCGGATAGAAAGCGCGCACAAGTAACGGCACTGCTGAAAGAATTTCCCAAGGTCTTATTCACGTTTTCTTAAAAGAGTGCAGGCAAAAAGAAATTCTCGGGTTGTTATTGTAGGAGCAAAAAAAATTTAAATTAAGGGGTTTTACGTGCCAAAACCACTTTCTGATTATGAGGCACGCCGTAGTGGAGGACTCCGGAAATTTCGACCACCTGGGGTTCCTTAACGTGCACCTAAACCTAAGTACACGGGCGTTTTCGCATTTCGCCCCCATCGAAATGCGGCCGTCATGGCCGTGATTCGATCCCGCGACCTCGTGCTCAGCAGCCTAACACCATAGCCCCTTAGCAACCATAGCGGGTATAGTAGTAGTAGCAGTAATAAACTTTATCAAAAGAGCAGGTGACATCTTCAGCCTAGGCGGCCGGCGTCCTCATTCCAGGTGATGCTTTAATTGTTTTTTGGGTAGACCTCAGCATTTAGTGGACCATAATAACAGCCTGCATATGCACGATCGTGTTCCCGGCAATTTATGTACAGACCATTTCGATAACGCAGTTCCAGATTTCAAGATTGCCGCCACCTGGGGCGAATAATCATTGAGTGACGTAAGTTTGGAGCAACCCGGCAGCGCGGCGTCCACGTGAACCACCAAAGCATTGACGACAATGAAATCCGTCGTCTGCTCGATTCCACACTTGCGGCTAAGTTTTTCAGACGCAGGAGCTCCACTCCATCTCGCAAGTAGCTCACAGCACTGGCAAAGGTACGGGGTGTACACACGCAGTAACCTTGCGCAGGGGAATATAGTTCCGGGCGTAACTGTCTGATTATTGGTGGGATTAAATAGCTTCATTTTTTCTTGGCACATGATACATCGCAGCCATACTTGGCATGTTAGACCCTTATGGAATGCACGTCGTATACAACGAATTACCGCCGGCACATTTTATAGCCACCCTAACTGTAACCACTTAACAACATAGTAACGCCCATACAGCCCAGACCACCAGCGTCGATTTGAATTCGCGTCCGTTTATTTCATAGACGCCCTGATAGCGAGAAAGAAATGGCATTCGGCCTTCCTATTGGTTAAGGAGCAGCGCAGTTTCCACAGTGCTGCAGGGAACTACTGAGACAGAGCATGGGCTGAAGACGCGCAGTTGCGGCTCCCAGCCGTGTTTCGGCAAACGCACGTGGAGCCTCTGCGAAAATGCGTCGTCATCAGCGTCTTTAACGTCATGCTATCTTGCCCTCAGGACTCACATTTTAATTATCGCAATCGCGACGAGTCTGAAGAAGGAAGCCACGCTTCATTTCTATATCTTAAAATTCAAATTAATTATCTTTTCGTCGTCTGCCATAAGTCATACTTCGCAAAAGCGTTGCTCGTAAGCTTACAAAGCTTATGCGATATTTAATTCAGCCTGTAAAATTGGCGTCTCACTCCTTGAAGCTGGGCAACAGAAAACGCAAGTATCCCATGCCTTATTAAAAGACGCCATAAAATACACTACTCAGCGTTGAACCTGACTTATTAACGTTAAGGGCCCCGTGTCGCATAAAATCCGGTCTCGGCACCGGCGGCGTCTCCAGCCGAAAAAATCATCTCGAACCACGCATCCCGATCCTCGCAGGCAACGTTTCTGAACTAATTGAATCTCTTAAAGTGCGTGAGAAAATTCCTAACGAACGAATTACGCACAATCTACAGACACAATAGCGTCGGATTGCCATTGGAATGTACGAGAAAACGTATTTCTCTTACGTGGAAAGTCAAACACAGACCACTTTTAACGCGGTAGCGCTTTCCAGCTGCCGATTGAGGTGTCTTATTAGGAGCGGCATGGCCCATTCGGTTGCTTGCAACACCATCAAAAAAGAAAAGAAAGAAAGAACCACAAAGCTCGCCTTCATGCATAGCGTTCGCCGTCAGCGTTTTCAGGAAAACATTACGGTTACATAAGCTGCAGTTGCCGGGAAGCGTGAGAAGCAGTCCAAGATCTTTGAATGCTATCACGTCCCACTCTTAAAGGCGAAGCTTAAGCGTCCTCCAGATACTTTTTAAATGTTTACCGCGTTTCGGCAAATGCAAAATCACATCTCGTTGATGTTACGCTGATTCAATATCTCCTCCAAGGAAACTAATGAGCTATCAAACATTGCCGGACCACTTGGCGCATTAATGCTTGTTAAGAACCTCGTTTTCTATTCCATTGCCTCAGCAAGTTATCATCAGAGACGCGTCTTTACACGTTCATCACGACAAGACGGTTAGCAGCAAGTCCGCAGCAGTTAAGACAATATAAAATCTCGCCGAATCGCAACACCTTTTTGATTGAAGTTAATCCCAGTACTATCAATTTTTTTGCGCTTTACACGAAAACCGAAAAATACGTGTGCTTGATAAAAGCGGCACGGTGATGCCTTTTAGGTTAAAATGTCAAAAAAAGAAGACATGTTCCATACGTTGATATCTCGAGAAAACAAGCTTCTTTCTCAGCAACATTGACGGCAACGACATCAGACCTGAGGTTTCTGCGGGCCAATGGAGACACACACGCAAGAAAAAAAAAATGAGACAATGAGACGTCGCCCACATACTTCACATTTTCTGCGCACGCATTGCGTTATTCGAAAACGCTCGATCGGAGAAGTGCGGTGAAATAGGTGGGCATTTGCGGCGCCATTAAAGAGGTGGAATTATTCTGCTGAAGTTAACCGGGAATTACACCTGGCGCTGCTTGCATTGCTCTGGTGGGTGCCTAATAAGCATTAGAAACGCTCCTGTTTAGCAATCAGTAATTACATAATTAGCTACTCAATTGATGGGGCGGTACGAAACGGGCGCAGCGTGAGATCAGTGAGGATTTGACAAAAGACAGAGAGCAAGACGTATGCAGTGAAAGATAAGCAGGGTAATGCCAGTACCAGTTTCGATGATATAGTAAAGACAGCAGAATGCTTCTATAGGTGGTGGTGGTGGTGGTGATGTTGAAGCAGGCGGGATTAGCCTGGCATACATAGCCGGCAATTGTTCCGCCTGATCCTCCTTTGAGTTGAGATCAGTGGTGTGTCACCAGGTGTCGATGAGCCCCGTGTCTCGCAGGAAGGCTATCAGAAGTCGTTGCGCTCTCTTCCTCAATGCCGCGGGCCCGCCGGGGAAAACAACATCGTCAAAGGTCCCGTGCGTGAGACCGCTTTTCTGTAGGTTGTCGACCATTACTTTTCGTTCTGTGTCAAACTGAGGGCATAGCCAAATGAAATGCTCGATGTCGCCAATGTCACCACAGAAAACACAGAGTGGGGAAGCGCGAAGCCCAGTCTTGAATAACCAAGCTGGGGTGTACGCGGAGTCGGTCCTGATGCGGTATAAAAGCGTCGCTTGTTCACGTGTAAATCCATGGGTCACACAGGGTTCGTGCGGATTCTTGAACATCTCTCGAAAGTGAAGGCGGATTGCACCCTTAGGGTTTCGAAAAGCTTTTGGAGCTTTCACCTTTGGGACACATGTCAGAGCTAGGCGTGCAAGAGCGTCAGCTTCCTCGTTCCCATCAATGCCTACGTGTGATGGAATCCACTGAAACCCTATGTTAAATCCTTTGCTCGTTAGGTCGTCGATCAGTGCCAGAGATTGCCTTGTAAATTTCTCTAGAGGTAGGCCCCGATGTAATCTCTGTAATGCTGACTTGGAATCCGTCAGCACCACGACATCTCGTGCAGAAAAGGCCCGTAGTTTCCGCAAAGCCGCGGTGATTGCGGCACTTTCGACTGTTGTAGAGGAAACTACGCGATCCAGTCGGCCAGACCATGACACATCAAGGGATGGTATGCAGAATGCCGCTGCACAGCTATCTGTTTGTGCGCACACCGAACCGTCTGTGTACACTTGTAGATGGCTTTGAAACACAGTGCTCAAGTGGTCCAGCACAATGAACTTGTCTTCGGCAGTTGAAATGGTGCGTTTTGTCGGTAGGTGGGGTACATTGAGGCTGCAGGTAACGTCCGGAAAAGACCATGGCGGGTCAAGGCGACTTCGTTTAGGCCATTCCAATCCTAAAAATCGGAAGGTGTTCAGCGCCGCATGGAAATGTGAGCGAGTTCTTGCTCTTAGCCGCCGGAGAAGCGCCGTGCCTGCGCGTGACTCGCCCAGCCTTAATAGCTGCGCCAGCAAGGCCTGAGATGCCAAGAGGCGGAGTGGAAGAGACTATGCCTCATTAGTGACTTTTTTGTTTGAAGCCGCCGTTGGAACTCCCATCGCCAAGCGAAGTCCCTTTCTGTGCACTGCCTCCAAGCGCTCGAATTGACTCGATGACGGTGATATCAGAGGGAGCTGATAGAGAATGCGGCTTGTTATCAGTGCAGCGTTCAGTTTAAGCATGGATATAGGATTGTTACCCCAACGTATACCTGCCAATCGACGAAGTGCGTAGACAGTGCCCAAGACACTGTCCTGGGCACTCAACCGTGGACGAAATCCAGTCATACATGATGGCAGTCTATTTCCTTGCTCGAGATACCATGTTAACCTCGTACATATTAGTCTTTCCATCAACTTTGATGCGCATGATGTTAGCGATACTGGCCGGTATGAGGTGAGGTTTGCAGGATCCTTTCCAGACTTGAGTACTGGCACCACCCATGCTGTCTTCCATGCTTCTGGGATCTCTCCTGTGCTCCAGACGTGATTAAATATGTCCAGAAGTGCTTGTTTTCGTTCATATGGCAGATTTGTCAGCATCTGATTGCTGATCGAATCGGGACCCACAGCACAGCGTCTTCTTAATTTGCTAAGCGCCAAATCCAACTCACGAAAGGTGAACGGCGTATCCATGGTATGTGATGCTTCAGACAACAGAGGGTTCGATACTCCTGCTGATCTGCCAGATGTGTATACGTCTGCAAAATCTTCTGCAAGGGTTTGCAAATCTTTTCCTTGCTTTAAAGCCAGTGCTTCGAATGGCCTGTGCAGGTGAATCTTTCCGGATAGGCTATTCATTACTCCCCATATCCTTGTCATGGGAGTAAACGCCGATAAACTCTCACAGAAAGCAGCCCATTGAACTCGTCTTAACCTTTTTGTGTGACGACGGATGACAGCGTTTATCCTGTTGAATTCAGTTTTCGCAGATGGATTGCCCGTTTTTCTCATTAGTTTCCGCTCCGCTCTCCTACGCGCTGCGCAGAGGTTCTTTAGTTTCAAATCAGGAGTAGGGAAATGATCTGGCAGTTTCAACATTGAGGTAGCCACTCTTTTGCTCCGCAGCATATCTGCGAACAGCTCACCAGGGGATTCGTCCAACGCTTCTCTGTATGTGTCCCAGTGGGTCACAGCACAGAAGTGTCGTCCAGCAGTGTGAAATCCGGTGATGTTCGTGAAGATCGGAAAGTGGTCACTGCCCATCCTGTCTGGGGCCGTTGTTGACGATACGACAAGGTCTGGAGAATGGATAACGAGGTCTATGGCACTCCATGAATCTGGTGGCCTGAAGAAAGTCGGTTTGCCATCGTTCGCGATACATAAGTCAGCAGCATCCGCGGCTGTGACAAGTTCCTTGCCTCGGGAATCTGCAGTCTTATCTCCCCAAAGTGAATGATGTGCGTTAAAGTCGCCACAGATTATTACAGGAGAGGGGCAACGAATGCAAAGGTCCTTTATGAACGCCTCCATGGAGACCTTCCTGCGCGGACTTATGTACACCGACACCACACTGAGTTTTCGTTTTCCTAGGCACACTTGCACAGCGGCGACTTCCAAGAAGGTAGAACAAAGGTCTTGCACTGGTAAGGTGACGTGAGGTATTTCTCGCCTGATGTATATCATCGCACTTCCATTTGCAAATGATGGTATACTCGGATTTCCATGTCTGATGTATCCTGGGATCGTCCTTCCATTTGGGAGACCGGCCTCCGAGAGGGCTAGAATTGGTATAGGTATGTCTCGAAGGAAAAGGCTGAGTTCAGAAAGACGCTGTAGAATACCGGCGCAGTTCCATTGCATAATTAAGGGCACTTTTGGACGACGGAATGGACCAAGTGGGCGAGACATTGCCATTATGCTACTGAGTGTATGTGGAAGTAGAGCAGAGTATTACTGACTCAAGAGCCAGCACTGCTTCCAGCATATCCTTCGTCGAACTAGCAGGCATCTTCGCAACGTGGGAATGTAGTGCCGTGAACAAAGCGCGTATCACATGCTGGCAGTTTTCCTGCTGACTGTTGCCAAGAGGTACTTGAGGTCGGTTTACTGCGGCCGCATAGGTGCGTTTTTCGGGCTCTTTGCGAACAGGTTTCTCAGCCGCTGAGACCGTTTGCGTTGGCTCAGTAACTTCATTTATCGGTGTGAGACGCGGGAAGTGGGATGCGTAGTCTGTTTCCAAACCAGTCAGTTGTGGCGCTCTGGACGTCTTCTTCGTGTTCGATGGTGCGCTTGCACTCTTTGGACCCAGAACAAACAACTTATTTCTTCGCTGAACAGCTGTCCGCGCAGGGCATCGACCGTAGCTAGCAGGATGGTCACCGCCGCAATTTGCACACACAAAGTTGTCTTTACTAGCACACGTCTTAAAGTCATGAGGTCCCCCACAGCGATTGCACCTCTGTTCCCCACGACAGTACTTAGCGATATGTCCGAAGCGCTGACACTTAAAACAGCGT
This sequence comes from Dermacentor albipictus, assembly GCF_038994185.2. Classification (NCBI taxonomy): domain Eukaryota; kingdom Metazoa; phylum Arthropoda; class Arachnida; order Ixodida; family Ixodidae; genus Dermacentor; species Dermacentor albipictus. Next base: position 67,953,568 of record NC_091829.1, on the reverse strand, counting down.
GGTGGTGTTTCCACGTAGTCGACAAGCTCGTGTCTGGTGAAACCAAGGTTGATCTTCTCCGGGCGTTCAGAATTTGGAGCAAATGTGAGAACCACCGTGTTAGTGCGCCTTGACTCCCACACACATGACGAGGTTTGGACCCGACGGATGATTCTTCTTGCATGGAACACGCCCTGAGGTCTCAGGTAGGTGAGTAGGTCTTCATCCGGGTACCATTTAGGGACACCTCTAACAATGCACGTATTTTTCATGTAACTGTGTGGGACACGGGCAGATATGACTATGCCGCCGATATTCTTGGTCTCTAGAAGGACGTTGGCTTGTCCTTCTGTCTCTACATCTAAGAGCAATGCACCCTGTGCTGTGAAGTGGCTCTTCACTGGTGCTCCACCGAGAATCCTTTCAAGCTCAGAATAGAGGACAATAGGGTTTACTTGCCTTAAATCATCTCTTTCGGATGCTGCAGTGATTAACACTGGAATGCCCTCCGCCCTGTCTTTACGATGGCGCACAATTCGGAAACCACCCTCGGCCATGTCCAGGTCTGAAGGGTTTGCCACGTTGTCGTCGTCGATGATAGTTGACTCGTCTTCAGATTCACCAGTGTCTTGTCGCGCTTGCAGTCAGGCTGGCTTGTACAAACCAGCTGGCGTTTCTGACCCGGTGTCAGCCCTTGGGTGGTCATGGCGGGGTGCTCGTCGGTGCCAGCTTGGTTCCTTCTAGCACCTCGTGAGGCGGCGGGTGGGGCAGCACCCGTCGGTCTCCGATACGGAAGGTACCTTTTCGAGTCGACAGACGTCTTGAACCGTTCTGAGCAGTAATATTACCAGAAAATAACGATAAATGTAGGCAGAGCTACTCAGACAGGCTAGCAGCAGGTTCGTCGTCCCAGAATGCTTCTATACTGAGTTATACATACGCGTATATTCGCTGATAGGAAGAAAATACGCGGAACAGATCCCACGCTCACTGTGGGAATCGATGTAAGCGTAGTTTTCTATGCTATTTGCTTTGGTGGGCGATAATTAGCAGTGATGTTGACGGCGGATGTTGACGGCGAATGTTTAATTTATTCAGCCTTTAGCGCAATGCGAGAGTGGTTAGTTGCTGTTAAGCCTAAGGCTGCGTGCTTAACTTGTATTTGCTTGTGTAGTGCACAGAATACACAGCGAAACGTGTTCGCTTCAGACGTTGTTGTGCGCCATCGTTCGTAACCTCCGAGAAGGTTAGAACCCGCCGTGGTTGCTCAGTGGCTATGGTGTTGGGCTGCTGAGCACGAGGTCGCGGGATCGAATCCCGGCCACGGCGGCCGCATTTCGATGGGGGCGAAATGCGAAAACACCCGTGTGCTTAGATTTAGTTGCACGTTAAAGAACCCCAGGTGGTCAAAATTTCCGGAGTCCTCCACTACGGCGTGCCTCATAATCAGAAAGTGGTTTTGGCACGTAAAACCCCAAAAAGAAAGAAGAAGAAGAGAAGGTTAGAATTGTCATTGCTTCACACAGCGAACTGCATCACGGCACAAGTGTTAAACTTTAATTGAATTACGGAGCTGTACGTGCCAAAACCACAATCCGATTATGAGGCACGCCGTAGCGGCGGACTCGGGATTAATCTCGACCCATTTGATCTTCTATAACGTACACCTATGTCTAAGTATAAAAGAGCATTTTTTTTATTTGGCCCCCATCGGAATGCGACTCGAACCCAGGACCTCGAGCAACGCCATTGCCGCAAAACTACCACGGCGGGCACAGACGTGTTGATTTGACGTGCGGCCGCTTCCATAGTGTCGCCTAAACGCTATGGTGCCTTAATGCGGCTTTGCGTCTGCACGCCCGGCGTCAGTTGTCCGCTTGGCAAATGTGCACGGTGTCTATTTTTCAGAAATAGGATAAACGTACCGTATGATACGATGAACTTACATTAATACAGTTTGTCCGCAACCGCTGCCTTGTCTAGTTCTGATGTATTCCTGAAAGGAAAAAAAGAAAATGGACATCCATCCGTATGTAGCACGACGCTACAAAGGAAACCCACACGGATTTTTCAGGAACAACGTTCTTTTTTTTTCAACTATGTGGGTTTTCTTGTGTGGGAACCCTATGTGGGAACCCCTGTGGGTTTCCTTTGTAGCTTCGTGTTACATACAGGTGGATGTCACTTTTCCCATTCACGAGCCCTCCTTTACCTTGTGCAATTCGGCAGACCTGATTAACCATAGCGTTTTCTTGCCTTCGTCTATTCCCCTTTCCCCCACCCCCAGTGTAGGGTAGCAAACCGGATACTCTTCTGGTTGACCTCCCTGCCTTTCCTGTCCTTGCTTTCTCTCTCTCTCTCTTGCGTCGCATTTACCCTTTCCCGCACTCTCCCCAAATGTAGGAGCTGCGAGTGAAGAGTGGTAAGGCTGTTGTTCACTTGTTGCGCGACTGCGTCGGTTCTACCCACTCTCTGTGTCCTCCTCCTACCTCCCCTCTAGCATTCTCTTTACCTCCCCTCGGGACCGTTGCACGTTAGTACAAAGATAAGCGCTGCTTTTTCTGAAACGCTATCGCGATGGGTGACGGATAATTAGAGGAGTTCAGACAGTATTGTGACGATGCCCAAAGTGCTCCAGAGGGCATTGTGGCGGCGCGATGCAATAGTCCGAACGGGTGTTTCGCGTCGTCTTTCCTCTCTACCGCGCTCCTACCTCCTCTGAACTCTCTGAACCGCCTACCGACGCGACCCGCAAGGCATCGCAGACGAAGACGACAGCAGCAGTGGGTAAGTCGAAGGAAGAGGCGAAGAACGCTGTGCTTTAAAAATGGGCAGAAACAATTTAGAAACTGCCCACAGGAAAGAGTACAACGCCGGGCCACACCATTAAGGAAGGGGGGAGAGGAACGAGAACAGTATATCAAAGCGAAAGGAAGAATGCCGTCGCAAATTATTGTATTACTTGTGCGTAAGAGTTGGAAGAAATTGTCATATTTTCAAGAATACTTAGACAAGTACAAAACCTCTGAAACTAGAGAAACAAAAGTTTTTTCAGACAGTAAGGGTGTAAAAGCGTCCTCTCTTTTATGCATTCAACTTCCTTTCTTTATGAATCGGTAATGAATTTTGTGGAATAGCAAATACGTGATCAGACTCTAGCAGTTTCAGACTTCCCATGCGCAAGTAGATCAGATACCTATCTAAAGTAAATGTATAGCTTTATAGAACCGTATGGTCGTAGCTCATTGGCCAAAACCACGTGCTATTTTTAAATTTTTTTTGAGGCAGGCTATAATAGGTTTTAGAGTTATTCTTTGTTATACCTTCTGACGTGTACATATATTTTACGTGAATATACATATAAACTTCCAGCTCGTGCTTGGCGTTTTATCTTTCTTTTCTTTTTCTTTTTTTACGAATCGTTCTTGGGCGCCACCTGCTGTATTGAGGAGGGCCGACAGGGTCCACCAAGCCGCCTATAAAGCTTTTTCTCCCTTTCCTCCTCCTCCTCCGTAGAAGGTAGAAATAAAGTGTTCTGTTCTGTAAATCAATAACGTACGCTCCACGTGCAAGGAACCGGAAATTTAGCGAGGTAATAGGCCGTATTTAGGCACGTCTAGGCGCACGTCAGGCATAAGAGCAGCACTCATTATTTCTGGAGAAACGCTGTCTGGAATCGAATTGGATGTTCGTTCGTTCGGGGTTCGGCGGAAATACTCCAAGTTTAGAGACATTTTAGCGTCGAGGAGAAAACCATGTGAGGGAAACATACGGAATGAAATGCAATGAACATTTCAGTACTTTTATGAAGTTCAATTCCTCAGCTTTCACTTCGCTTTATTTTATTACCACATAGAGTTTTGAAAGGAACAGAAAGTTGCCCAATTTGCATATTTCCGAGACACCTTTACAAAAGGAAGCGTTGAAGATTAGTTCTAAAGCTGATCGTTGGACAAACTGCTTGTTGGGGCTACTGTCGAACGGTTAGAAGACGACTGGAGGTGAGTCCACCGAATAAGGTCAAAGTAATAGCCTTGTCTCACTGGTAAATTTGTGGGTAAAGGCATTCCGTAGATCAAATGACATTAGCCTCCCCGAGGTTCTACATTGCCAAACATTATGGTATTAGCGTAACGGCGGTGACCACCCTTCAATGAATAAGACAGGCAAGAATTGCGACCGGCTATGAGCAAGTGAACAAGCATTTTTTCACTAAAACAATTTGAGAATATTTTGGTAATCAGATAAATTGTCGAATCACGTTTGGATAAGTAAATGACCGATATTCGTTGATACTTAGTCCAGACAAGACTCGAGCTAGGTACCAGTCTAATAAGTTGTCAACAAATAAACAAACATTACACGAATTTTCCCGGCTGACATGCGGCAACATGGATCATGCATGAACACGTAGAGAGGCTGTATGTTGATGATCACGTAAAAGCAATGGCCCATTTCTATTAAAAATAAACGACTGCCTAAATATTCAATATCTTTCAATCGCATGTTGTGCTGTTTTCGCTACTACTCTATTTGCTTCATGGCACTGTTCGCTATAGAGTACGAATCAAGTTGTGGAACACATTGGAATGCGTTATGTTGTTTTCGTATCATGACAGCAAATGTTCTCTTGTGGGACCAACTAATGATCATAAATTTCAGTGCCATTTCATACAAATGGCATTTTATTATTCCCGTGTGAAAGCGCATAAGATGGCTAATTTGACTCCGTCACGTGGTCTTCTTCTGTTCCGTCGCGTCTTTGCTCAGTTTGCCGACTAAGCGCGCAAGATAACATGCGTCATTGCTGGCGTCTTTTCCAGAACTTCGAATATTAAAAGCCCAAGAATGGCCACATGGTCGCCACCGGTGGAGAACTGCAGTATGCAGGGTGTCCAAACTATCATGCACCAAGATGCACCACGCGACGGGCTTCCCCCACTTTACCCACATACACTTCTTACCACTTTGACTGTTCTATTATGGGGCTTTACCTGCCAAAAACACTTTCTGTTTATGAGGCACGCCGTAATAGAGGACTCCGGAAATTTCGACCACGTGGGGTTCTTTTACGTGCACCTCAATCTAAGTGCAAGGGCGTTTGCACATTTCGCCCCCACCGAAATGCGGCAGCCGTGGCCGGGATCCGATCCCGCGACCTCGTGCTGAATAGCCCAAAACCAAGAGGCACTACCACTTTAGCACTCCTAATGCTAACGCAATCTAAAACATTATGGGGGCACCTAAACAATTCTTATGGTGTCTAAAACATGAGGGCACTACTTGTCGCTTAGTGTGTCTCCTCAGTGATGTCGCCGACGAGATGCGAGAACCTGGCAACGAAGCAAAAATGCGCGAAGCGAGCCGCTGCAGCGAAACAACGTTCATCACCCAAGCCCCACGGCAACGCGAAAGGCAGAGCAAGCGGCTGCGAACGATGGATACACACACACATAAACACGTGTATATGTATGCATAGCGCCCACGGTGGCGCTACTGCTATCCTAACGCCATCTACAAATCGCCAACCAGTCAGAGCCCAACCACGTGCACAGTCTCGAAGATATTCGTCACTATCAAGCGGTAGCAGCGATGGTGGGGCAGAGAATCAAATCCACTGTGGCCATTTTTTTTTTCTTTATGATGAAGATGACGTAATTTGCCATGGATTTTATGCCAGGGCTTTCTGATGACGGCGAGAGTCGCACAATGAGCCAAATAATGATATCGCATTAAATCGACATATTGCTCCCGATGACAGGCATAATGGAGCGCATAACAACCGTACTGAGTGACGCGTTTATCGCGGAAATTCCGCCCGAAAAGGGTTAGGTTGCAGAAATGAGCAGCTGCTTTAAAAAAAAACAAATGAAAGAAACTCTCTCGCCGCTACATTACGCGTCACTTTTGCCTCTGCTGCGAGTATTTCAAAGGCGAAGTGGCTAACGCTTGGGGTCATGTAACGAATGCGGAACAAATAGCGCCTGCTCAAATTATCGCAACCCACCCCCCTCCAATCAGCCCCCCTTTCCCCCCCCTCCCTGACGAGTTCCAGGGAAGCTCGTTCCCTAAAGGAAAATAGCTTGGTCAGGGAAAATTTCGCGGCTCAAACCACGAACCCTGCTCAGCCTTCACAGTGCCTCCAGGTCAGCCGAACTTCGCCGCCGCTTAAATTTTATTCCGTCGTTCTCCTCTTCATGCTTGGGCTTACAAGGCTTTACCAAGAAATTACAGGGACCCCTCGCAAAACCCCGCAACGCAACATATTTTGAACCAATCAGCATTTCCAGCGCCTTGCTTTTATTTATTTGTATGGTTAGTTTTGACGCGGCGGGTTACCTGTGCATAAAGCTTGAACGGATGCGAGCGAATTTCCCAGAGCACAAAGCGGTTGAGAGGATTTCCTCTTCTTTTTTTTTCTTCTGTGTTTCCTTCTGCTGCTACGCCTGCGTTGAGCTTTCTTCTTGGATTGGCTCGGCTATATGGAGCGCTTTATGCGCTCAAGACGGATGCGTCTGCAAACGCAAGAGGCAATTTTCCTTTCACAGAAACGAGGGTTTCGGAACGACTGAGGTCGGCTTTATATATATATCTGCATTGCGGAAGAATGCGCAGCGGCTCTCCAGTTCTCTTGGTTCGCGTTACGAGCTCGTAATGCATGTAGCCGCTTGCCACGACGGCCGGCGCGCGGGCGGTTCGTATAACACAAGCGAACTCGTACGAAACTACGGAGGCGCGGTCGTTTGATGTTGAGGTGTACGCCCGTAACAGCGCCGCCAGCGCGGCAGCACTTCAGTTTCCCAAAAAGTGGTGCTTCTCAACTACGTGGTGATGAAACTTCGCGAAATTTGAGTCAGTTCCGTCCGCGATGTTCGGCACTTTTTTTTATGCGCAGTTTTTTTTTTACTCGTTGTAGTTTTATTTCGTTTGGCTCCCTTTCTGTTGGATGGAATGAGAGAGGGGAGGAGGGGGATCTGCGATGTGGCTGGCGCTTGAAGTAGCCCCAAAATGGCGTTAGTCGATATTGCGAACCAGTCCCCGCTCCGCTTCCGTGCAGACCTACTGAATTTGCAACAAACAGACGCCTAAATGAAAGCTAGACGTTCGCGCTTTCTCGCGTGAACTTTACCAGACCATGCAAATTAGAACATAGCACTGCATCGCTCTTTGGAGAAAAATGGGTAAGGAGAAAGTTTGATGATAACTGGCGAGGTTAGCTTAGCGACAGGCTTGTTATGCTATGATTCACGTGTCAAAGACGGTAAGGAATGAAATACGTTGAGAAAAACACACTCACGCGTGGACAAGGTGCACGCACACGCACAAGCCCAACTGTGCGCACATAATTCTGTATTCTGCGGGAAAGCTACAAGCGAATTCCTGGCGCTCACCGCGAGGGCATGTCAACCGTCACCGTTCAAGAATGTCACGCTGCCGAAGGAGCGCGTCAGAATGTTTGGTTTAAAACACTCCTTAAGGCCGCATCTGAGCTTGGGAAGCGTCAGTAAATCTAAATCACGTAGTGCAAGCTCTCTCGACAAGAGAGCAAGTGGGGCACGAGAGAGTCCTGGACAAACGAATAAAAAGTAAACAGTCTGTCGTTCAGGTTCTTGCATTGTCACATCATTAGCCAAGCGTAGAGGATACAGCGTTCAGGTGGGGTCATGCGGTACGTGTGACGTAAGCCGCCGAACGATAACTAGGACCCCCCCCGCTAACGGTGCAGTCGAAGTGGGACGAGATAGCTGCCTGCCGACAGGAAATGAGCCGTATCGTCGCACTGCAGTGGTTGGCTGTTAACGGTATTTTTTGTTGAGCTGCAGCATGAGAAAAGTTTCACACGAAACAAAAAACGTGGTTGCCACCGTTCCGTTAGTCGCACTGCATGGTAGGAAATTTGAATTTCAGTCTCAAAATTTATCTTGCGCCACAATTTTTCTTTGCTGCGTTTTGTGCTAATTACCTTAGAGCGTGCTTGAGCTTGCGATCCTTTTCCAACGTCTAATAAGGATAAGCAGCGTGTCCACCACTGTGCTTTTCTTTTTTATTTCTGCGATGTCTCTGCCTTACAGTGCAGGCGAGAGCTACATGTCCGTCAATTAGCCGAAGCAATGATCCTACTACAAATGTGGATGAAATCATTAAAAATATATATACTTCTTTGTGGGGTTGGGGTTCTGGCAGCTCTTTATCTCAATTAAATGATTTGCGGGTTCATTGGTCTAGCATTTCATTTTCTTTTTTTTTTCGTTGTTGAGCATAGAGAATACACACATGTCAGCGGAGGTGGGGAAAGAAAGCCGCTCGACTTCAGCTTTACAGTGCTGCATTATCGAAAATGCTACGTCAAACAATGACACAGCGATATCGCGCAATAATTATTAACTCAGAGCTTTCTTAACTCCCCAGTATGCTTTAATACTCAACGTTTCGATTTGGTTCAGATATGGTTCACCAACAAGAATTTTAAAACCTTCTGCGTATTGGCCAGCATCCAGCAGTGCCTATAAGCGTTATCTTAAGGCCGAAGAAGCAAGAACCGCTCCCTGTGGCTCGGAACCGGGATTTGCGCACGGTACCATGCGGTTCTGGCGCCGAATATTTTAGGTGTGGAATCGTATAATATGATATAAAACATGAGGTGCCCAAAACAAGCAATGGCTTTCTGGTTCGACCTAACGCGTATCTACGTACGTCTAGCATACGAGACAACCTTAGGAATTTTATCATAACGTGCCCCATCTTTAGGAGCCCGTTTACGATTGTCGTACTGACACGAACAGCTCTGTGATTATTCTTTCTTTTTTTTTAAGTTGACGGCAACGCTTATTGCGAGAGATACCAAACGCAGTCGCTGACCGGTTTTTCCACCTGGTGATTATTGTTAGCGATTGATAATACGGGCCGACACCCAGGCGGCAGTGACACCAACTTATAGGAGGAGTGCCTAATGGCAACCGATATCTTGGCCAACCGCTGCGCAAACATTTCGCAAACAAACTTCATAAACGTATCTGTTTGTTTCTGTCGCACATGATTCTTGCGACAAATAGGGCAGAGTGCCTGTTCACAACGTCCCTACAGAACTAAGTTTGCGAATATGTATTTGAGCAGTCAACGTCGTGAGTCTTCAAATATTTTTTCAGCGTTTTTCGCCGAATTTCAGCATTTCTCTGTTGGCTTCTGCTTTAGTATGTTGCAAATTCCAAGCTTGGTGAGTCTTCTCTAGCCAGTTTGACGGAAATGCGCATCACATTGGGATGCAATATTTAAATGATGAATGAACGCGTCTAAGTGAGTGAGCTGAAGGGAGATCAGGGCCAAGTATGGCCCTGATCACCCAGTTTGGCCCTCATGTTTAGTATGGCCAAGCATGGCGTCAAGAATAGAGAAGCAGAGTGTGAGCTGAGGCGCTCGCATCACTTTAGCAACAAGATAAAAAAGCATATTTTGTGCCATGGGACATCAAGGCACTTTTTGTAGCTGGATTTGTTAATCATTAAACAGGTTAATCATGTTAAACTTGTTAATCAAATATCTTTTCAATCACGCGATGTTTCTTTGCTACTTGTTTCGCAATAACTTACATACGTTGATCGTTTCAAGAAAGATTCAGTTGAGAGTTATTGCTCATCCTGTGTGCTTCTAGCCTCCATCTGTGTCCCTTCGCGGTAGAAACCAAGAACACGTTACCCAACCTACTCACCAAACTGTCGTTTGTTTTGTGTCTACTTGCGGTCTGTGAAAACACTCACAATTTTCGCGAGATGAATGCCGCACAATATACAATGAAAGATTGGGCGCGTCCTCCACAATATAAACGCAAAGACTCTTCCCTCTTTATCGGTCAAATGCAGCTGGACTTCCGATGCGACGACGACGTCCGGGCCCCTGGCTTTTTCTAGATGAACCACCAGAGCCGGAGGGAAGGAAACGCAGTCTCTACTGTTAGGAGACTCAGTAGAGCGAAAGGCACGCTACCATGCGATGCTACGTGCGTAGCATCGCGAAGGAATGGTTGGTTCGCCTGATGGAACCTGTTGGAGGCTATTGGAAACTTGTTGGATGCGGCGGGTTTCTTGGCGCGAACGATCAGTACGTCGTATCGCACGCGGGATCTGCCAAGCGTCCTCTGCTTTCTTTTTCCACCTTTGTTCTGTAGTAAAAACAGACGCCACATTGCGCACCAGGCCAGGCAGGGAAGAAAGGAAGGCAAACATGACGAAATTTTAGTACTTCTCTTTTTGCTTCGGTTACATTACGTCGAAAGCTTTTATGTTGTCAAGGCTCGTCTAACCAGTTTTATGAAAATGCAGAACGCATCGAAATGATTCTTTCGTGATGACTGAAGTACGAAACTTTGAGATTTTCGCTGAGTGAGTGACATTTAATGCGTGAGCATTCTCCGGTGAGTATTCTAATTGACATCAAGAGAAAAAAATGGAGCTGGGCAGGTCATGTAATGCGCCGGTTAGATAACCGTTGGACTATTAGGGTTACAGAATGGGTACCAAGAGAAGGGAAGCACAGTCGAGGACGGCAGAAGAGTAGGTGGAGCGATGAAATTAGGAAATTCGCGGGCGCTAGTTGGAATCAGTTGGCGCAGGACAAGTGTAATTGAAGATCGCAGGGTGACGTCTTCGTCCTGCAGTCGATATAAAACAAGCTTATGACAAATTCTGTCACGCGAAAAGTGTACTGCCTTGACTCTGTACAAAACGCGTAATTTGGGAAGTTAAAACATTTAATCGTTATATTAGTGTAAATGTAGACGATTGGTAGCTTTATAAGCGATAATAAACAATAAAAAAATAAAAGAAAATTGATCAGAGAGAAAACCGTTTTGGCAAGGTCACCTTGAAAGCGTACTTTTTTGCATTACGGGTTAGTGTGCGGAGAAGCCTGATGTGGGCTGCTGAGTATAAATATAGTAAGTGATGGGTACACGTGATAATAGTACAATAATAAAAAAAACCATTGGCGGCATTCAAAGCAACCGGTGGCGTCACGGACGCCACTTCTAGGTCGTAACAAAAAAGGAAGTAAATGAGAAAAATAAAATAAAGAAAGGAAATAACAGCTGTGGTGAAACCAGGACGTGACGGCGTTCCGGCTCAGTTGATGCGGTCGCTTTGAAGGGGCCACGCAGCTTCCTGCCAACTCATCTCCACATCCTTCAATACACGGATTTCTTTTCTTTAGCACCGGAAAACCGAAGGGTAGATATGTATAAGCTAGTAAAAGCGAGTAAGCAAAAGCGAAGTAACAGCCGAGACAAGGAATGGTTACGCATTAGTAGTCAATTCTCAGAACATCTTTAGCACTTCTTATGGGATTAGACGATGTGAGCACCACGCAGGCGCGCTAAATTTGAAACAGGATTCCCGCGCCAGAAGTCAATATAAGTGTGCGAGCTAGCATGTGTGCGCGTATGCGCGTGCGCGTCGACGAATGTGTTGGTGTCTGTACGTGCGTGCGCGCGCACGCGCATTCCAGCAGGCCTGGTCAGATTTCTCGGTTTCTGCCCCTTCACTATCAGAAGCTTGAGGGAATAGCGGCACGAGCATTCTGTGCATACGCTTCTCCACACCACGTTGTTCGATTTGCCGTTGCGACACCAAGAATTTGAATCGAACAAACTCGAGCGCTCCCTCCGAGACGAACGCCGAGACGAAGTCTGAAAGTAGAGAAGTGCCAGAAAGTCCGCGGGCATCGAGCAGGCATGGGACGACGCGAAGCGAGAGCGTAATTTGCATCCGGGAGGCGTTTCTGATAGCGCTCGAGACCTTGAGGCATTCTCGGCGCGTTCGCATGCATTGGAGACAACGCGGAAATGCAGTTGCCGCTGCGAGCGAATCGTCAGCGCAGGTGCACGACGGCTAACGCAGGCCGATTCCGCGAGGGAGCCTGCATTCGGCGTTAGCCCCAAAAAATTCCCGTCGTAACTCGACTCGCAGATCCGGAACTACGTCTGGCATCCGCGCCTCTGTGCTCCAAAACGTCGTAGCTCCCGAAAGATTCGTCTGGCATACGAAGCCTTTACGCTGCAAATTCTAGTTCTCGAGACACGCCAATAGTCAGTGAGGCTCATCTTCGCCGCCACGCCGAAGAACTGAGCGAGCGTAAGTTGGCTTGCGGATTTATACGGACAGCCTCCGAGTGGGACCGTGGTGTGGTCGCTAATTCATTGTTACGCTGCCGCCGACTGTAGACGTGGTGTAAGGTGGGGCTTGAAAAAAAAATATTTAAAAATATTGATGTGCTAGCCCGCACCACTACAGGCGTAACGAGCTACAGATTATTTACAGAGTTCCTTGCTGGCTCAGCGCGAAAACGAAGCTAGATTTTACTGCGATAGCAATAATACGAACGCTCGAATGAGCGCATTGGTGCCGTCACCGCCGGGCTGGCCCGCTATGGACGATACGTGTGGGGCCATCGCATGGACAGTTTGGGGGCCCTTGGACACGCGCAGCGAGTTCGGTTGCGAATGAATGAATGAATGAATGAATGAATGAATGAAAAACAAAGGGGGTATCCTGGCGAAGGTGAAGCCTCCAGTCCAGGGCCCCTGTGGCTTTGCGAAAAGCGACGGATCCAAGTGGACCCACCCTCAAGCCACGCTCCATTGGCCCTGCAGTGGAGACATGATAGCATTTTGGCTCCCTCTTCTGGCACCAGCGTCACGCATAGAGCGCACAGGTTATCGTTCCAGCTGAGAAGCTGTGAGTGTGCAACGCTGCGAATGCATTCGCAGTGCCGAGTAGAGCGCACTGGACAGCCTCTCGGATTTCACGACGCCGAAACGCAGCTCCAGGATTTCATTCACTCTTGATAACCCGGCCAAATGGTTCGACATGAGAAACGTGCTTCCTAGTAGTTCTTATATATATTTTTTTGCTCGATAACACCCTTAAGAGGAAGCTTTAGCTCGGGCGCAACTTCGATGCGGCCTATTCATATACAGTAAAATGCTGAAACGTTTTTCTGAGACAGCCCCTGGACCGATTTTATTGACATTTATTGCATTTGAGAGAGAACGGTAAATTCTAGTGACTGTTGGAAGCTGAATTTCGATTTAGAGTCTGAATTTTTATGCGAAGCATACTAGCCGCACAACCACGCTCTTCCTTGCTGCGCCGCGCACGGCCGCGTAGCTACCATATGACGTCATAACAGCTGCAAAGCGGACGCTTAAGCTTCGCCTTCAAGAGTGGAACGCGGCAGCGTTCCCGTCGACCCGCCAAGGGATGTAAGAGAATGGGCTACGGCGCAGCGACTACGCGCCTCGCATCGGACGCGGGGAGCGTCGAGCAACGCAGCGTTCGGCGCGACAACGAAATGTGCGCCTGAGCAAGCGACGCATGCCTGAGCCGACGCCGACGACACCGGCTTTTCTGCGACACGAGCTCCTTAACGCTGTCGCGTTAAAATAAAGGCTAGTATGCTTCGCATCCTAGGTTTAACCTTAGCTAAGCCACATCGATCTTTTCAAAAGAATTTTCCATCATTTGAAATATCGAAAAGAAAAGCACAGAAGCGCGAAGTTTTGAAATTAATGGCTCTGGATCAAGAACAGCTCTCGCGGTTGTTTAAACGGCATCCATTAGACCATTGAAAGTGGAAAAATTCCGGTATGTCAGTCTATACCTTACGTGAATTTGTTACGTTGTCTACAAGGGTTCTGTAAAAGCTGTATTTCCATAACACTGATTTTTTTTAGACTCTACGTAACATGTCAATTTTGTCCACTTTAAATGTACTATTAGATGCAATGCACATAATGGTAATATAATTTTTCACTGCTGATTTACAGAGGTATAAGCTGAATAGTCTCGTTTGCTGAAAAAGCGCCAAATTTGCCAATTCTTAATGAAAAAAATTGACAACCTAAATAAAAAATTTCAAACAAGCTGTCACCAGATTATAAGTTTTTTCTTTAAATGGAACAAACCTCGTCAAGTTTGGTGCAGTGGTTGCCGAGAAAAACTAATTCCCCTTTCAGATGCATTGCGACAGGAGCACCCGAGCTAAAGCTTCCTCTTAACAACAATCACGGCCATAAACCTCACGCTAAATCCATGTGATCATTTCAATGGGCCCCGACCAAAGCAGACGGCTTTCATCCGGTCTCATTTCGTGCTCCAACGAAGTGCGACCCCCGCGGTGCCACTGGCAGCTTTTCGCGTCGCTCCAGCATATTGAGACGCCTTAAGCGCAAAACGAAATTGGAATTTTGAAAATATTGTTTGCGCGGCTTTTGTAGTCACGGCTGCTTGTACCCGCGGAACCACTGTCGATGCATTATTCAGGTGCCGTCAGGCACCTGCACAATAAGAGGCACGAATAAGAGCAAGACAACAATGCTGCCCTCTCTTGCGGGCTCACATTCGGCTGAATTTTTAACTGCGATTCAATTCAGGGTCGAAAACGCACGTCTGTAGCTACGCCGTGCTTGCAGAGCCGTCCACGGAGGGATTGCAAGCAACACTGCCATGTAATTAAAGGTAATTGGTGTTCTGATCAGGTTTTGTTCTTTCTTTTTTCTTGTTTGCGTTTCAGTTTGTGTTGACGGCACATATGTAGAAAAAAGCACGTGCCACTTTTTCTGTATATCAACTCATTCAAATTTCTTTACTGCACACTTCTTATTCTTCAGAAAGGAAAGAGAAACTGCTTGGACAGGAACGAGAAACTACTAGAACAGTAGCTTCACGGAGTGCCTGCCCAAATGTTTCGGCATAGAGGACAATAAACAAAGCCTAGTCTATTTTCGTAGTATGTGTTGTAACGAAATAATTTGTACATTTGCACAGGTGAAAACCAAACGCGAGTACGCGCAAGTACCTTAATGAATGAATTAAAATAATCCCTTGAACATTCACAAAGCTCGACATTTCAAGTTCTGTCCAAAGATGAAAATTCGTTCTGACTTTGCTGGTATATGTGTGTGGTGTCTTCAGGAATTACAAAACCTGCACATTATTGAGTCGCCGACATCGTCATCGTGATCATCGGCATAATCACCGATAGCCTAATTTATGCCCATTGCTGTTTACCAATAACTGCGTCCAGGTTTTGCAACATGAGACATATAATGCTTCCCTGTGGTAGGATTCAAGTCCATTTCATGGAAGCGGCTGGCGGAAAAGGAAGCTAAAGTCATATCTTGGTTTTTGTTTGCTTTGAGAGAGGAGGAGGGAGGCTAATAGAGGATCAAGATTGACATTTTATTTTTTTTTATAATAAGCAGTTCATGCACTCGGAACTTGAAGTCGGAATTGAGTCGCAAGATACAATACGGGGAAGAAAACTACCGATGCTGCTTTTTTTGTTGTTGTTGTTATTGCACGGAGGCACCTTCTACGCATTCAGATGAAGTTCCGATCTTCTAATTACGCAATAGTAGGTGGGGATATTGGACAAATTATCATAACTAAATTTACCTGCTGCCCAATACTTAACATATCCCACCAGCTGAACAATGCCGCACTGAGAGAACTCGTGGTCATTCAAGAATCTTGTTGACGAAACGATTTATCGGCGACATCAGGATGCACTGAATTTCCGGATTAATTCTGCCTTTAGTTCTTTCTCTACAATCAACATTCATTTTAACCCACTGTGATGCATACAGAAATCACTATCCACAAAGCGCAAAGCTTTTAAACGACACCTTATGATCGACGTTCTGCTTTCTTTTGCTCTAGTGAAATGAGTAAATTTACAAAAAAGAGTCACGTTCACTAACGTAGCGTTCATTTTTACCTACGTCCATTTTCTACAGTCTGACACACGCAGCATGTTCATATTATGGTTGCTTAATAAACTGTACAATTTAAGCATGTGTTATACATTTTCAAGTTTACGGCTAACGCGTCCTCCCATTTGTCGCTGATGATGTCGTTAGCCTCGTCGTTATAGAGTCATTGCCCCGGTAAGATGGTGGTCCTGGGTGCGATTCTTGCGTTTATTTCCATGTATTACGCACGCGCATGCATGCGTTGCGCCACATTCCCCGCGTGCGAACTCAACACTTTGTAGAAGTTATTGTACGGCCTGCTATTCTTTTGTGAACTTCGCTTCGATTTTTGTTCCGCGAGTCACTTCTCGACTCTCACTTACGGCACCATAGAGTAACAGGCCAAGACCCGAAGAAATTACCTTGTTGACTCAACGTTGTGCCCCAGCTGCCACTGATGGTGGAGCCCTTTACAAATGACGCGATGTCACGTGACCGCGTCTCTCCAACCCCCGCTCCGAGGTTAGTGACTTGCATCCCTCAAAAAAAATTGCAGGCCCGAGCCGCAGAAGCAACAGAGCTGATAAAGCCTACAACGTCGTCTGTCAGGCTTTTTCCTGACGTTCCTTCTTGGTTTCTTCTTTCTTTGTCTGTTTGTTTGTTTGTTCACTTTACTCCCCCTCTTCCCCCCCCCCCACTCCCAGGCATCGGTGAATAATGCAGCAGCACGCCGCTATGTATACGTGCCCTAGGCTGCTCCGGATAACACCGAGAGGACCCCCCCCCCCTTCCCTCCCAAAACCGTTTTATATAAAGTGGCCCGTTCACCGTTGACGCACAATGGCGCCGACCGCTCACTTAGCTGAGATGAACCGCTGGGCAATGAACCCTTCCGCGAGGAGATTTATTGCCCAAGGATATTGCTCGCCGCATTATGTACGACCAAAGTGTCCGCATCGTTCTTACGGGCCCTTTCTTTGCCTACCGGAACGCTTTTATTAGTCCCTCCTTGCCGCGGGTCGTTAACGGCGTCATTCACTTCCCCAGATGCTCGCGGCTTCTATTGGCCCAATGCTTGCTCTTGCGCTTGGCTTCACGTTATTACCTTCTTTGGTCAGACACCTGTTCTGGAAAAAGGGACGCCTAATAGAAGCAGTGAATCAATTCAGACTGACAAAATGTTACTTAAAAGTTATACTTACGTTAACTTCGCGCCAATAGTTCGAACATTAGAATAGAAAATGAAATAAACGCCAGACTCTCTAGCACCGATGCGTAAGTGTAACGTCACGGATTTCAAAATACATTTTCGCAATTAAGGCGCTGCGGTTCCGTAAACGGTCTGCGAACTGGCAAGGTTCAGAATTGGCGTCTTTGCGGATAAAAATGTACTTACGCAAGAGTGGACGCCGTAAAAACCTGCGACGTCACGGCAATATGTTGTCGGGACGTCCCGGCGGCGTGGCCAGCCGTCTTTCGTTGCTGCGTCTTTCGTGGCTCACCGAGCCCCCGGTGACGACAAGTTTGGCTCTTTTCTCGCATTGCGGAAACCTAATTTAAGACTCAAGTTCAAAATGCTTTTCTCTTTATTGCCCCTTTAAGAATGCAGCACGGAGTGTAGGAAACTCGCTTCTCGTATTAGCTTCAGTGGCTGTCAGGTGAACGGCACTCTTCACGTCGGCGTGGCGAAGAAAGTTGGAATCGACGCACTTGGGACCCCGTATGCTTTCGACTGGTGCACCCGAACTAAGTGAACATTCTAACGGGGCCGCATCAGGCACATCGCAGAGATGTAATGGGGAAGGCTCTGCCGAGCAACACGTCCATCTTCAGTTCAGTTTCAGTTTATTTCATTCTTCCTTTTTCTCTTTCAGCCTTTCACACAAAGCAAGGGCATATAATCATTACGGTAAGTTTCCTTCACTCCTTCCCCCTCCCTACATGTAGGGAAGAAAACTGGACCGTCTGGTTAACTTCCCTGCCTTTTCTTACTCCTTTCTCTCACTCTCTTCGACGCAAAACAAAGGGGAGAAAGACAAGGACGCCCTTTTTTGTCCCTGTCTCAATTCAATTTGTTTCGCGGGGTAACATGCCGTTATAAGTGTGAACAAACTAGCCCAGCCACAAGTATGAAGGAAATTTACAAAGACGCGAGAACGGGAAAAAAAAGCGATGAACCAGCAATTAAAAGTGCTTGACTGCATCTGTCTATGTCGCTAGGCCTTATATTTTGCACAAACTACCAACAACGGCTGAAATTTATTGTATCTCTGATTAAAAAAAAACACAATCAGACATATCACATGTTATGCACAGTATCAAAGTCAACATAAACCTGAACAAAATTTTCCTACGTGCGCCCGACATCCTTTTAATCCACTGCAGTACTTAAAAGGGCATTTACACGCCGTGTATATAGAACTTGGAAGCTAACGTAGCGTGAGCTAGTAGTCATTAGATTCAACACTGGTTGTTTAGGCAGTAATGACGCGAGACTCATCATTATTGCAAGCACCTTCTGCAGAGATTGCGCCCTGACCAACGCTCCTTAATCAAGGGTGTCTTACCCGGACCACCAGAAGGGTTAATGGCGCTTATATATATATATATATATATATATATATATATATATATATATATATATATAATGTTACGCATGAAGAAAACGAAGACCGGTGAACGTGCTTGCGGTCCCGGGTGGAGGAAGGAAGAAGAGGACGACGCTCAGTTGATAAACCAGCTGAACACATAAAGTCTGCCCGACTCTTGGCCAATCCCCGCGAGTGGATAAGCGCCAAACTCATCCAGGACATCATCATCATCATCATCATCAACATCATCAACCAGCTGACCGCTCTTGCGCTCACCTCCGCGACTTAAAGTAAACGGTCCCCTTCATCCGTAAGGGTTACAAACGGTCTCCTTCGCACGCAACAAAGTGGTGGAGGTGCGGGGTAACGCTCCCAACAACGGAACCGTCACTGCCGCAGCTTCGTCGAAGCCGTCGACTTGCCGGCCTCCCGCCATCAGCCGTGGCCATCTTCGACATGTCAGAAGAAGGAGCCACTCCGAGGGCAGCGCCTAGCAGTTCACTGCCATACTACGGAGTTCTACCCACCTTCGGAGGCAAAGCGGGGGAAGATGCCGACGAGTGGCTCGTCCACTACAAACGAGTGAGCAAATCCAACGGGTGGGATGCAACCGCTCAGCTCGCCAATGTGGTGTTCTCCCTGACCGATACCGCCCTCGTGTGGTATGAGAACCACGAGGACGCGCTTACGACGTGGGAACATTTTGTGGACGAGCTAAAGGCTTGTTTTGGGGACTCAGTCGCCAAAAAGAAGCGTGCGGAGCAGACACTGTCTCAACGGGCGCAGCTACCAGGTGAGACATGCACAACATATATCGAAGAAGTATTAAAGCTGTGCAAGGTGGTCAGTGCTCGCATGTCAGAAGAAGATAAAGTCGGACATTTGCTGAAAGGAGTGGCTGAGGATGTATACAATTTTCTAATTGGAAAGGAGAGCCTCAGTTCTGTGTCTGACGTCATTCGGCACTGCAGAACTTTTGAAACGCTCAAGATGGGTCGGATTGCGCCAAAGTTTGGTCGATTGGCAAACGTGACGACGGTTGCCAGTGTGGATACGAGTCCTTGCCTCGACCTTCCTTCCACCATCCGACAGATCGTCCGCGAGGAACTTTCCCGCCGCGAGGAGTTGCATTCAACTGCTGACCACCATGGCGTGTACACGTCACGTGAGGCTATGACGACGCCACATTCGGCCCCTTGGCAACCGATGGTTACCGCAGCGGCCGTAGAGTACAGTGCAGCCCCACAGCCGAGGATGACAACACGCCCTCTGGCTGCGCGCTATGACCAACGCGCTCAACGCACGCCTACTCGACGCCCGATGTATCGTCGTGACACACGCCACGAACCAACCCACTACACGCGGGAAAATGATAATATCCGCTTCATCGACGAACAACCAAGGTTTCGACCTCTCCCGGTGGGTTATTCCTGTGGTGTCCCGGGTCATATATCGCGGTTTTGCAACCAGCGTATGACCACGTGGTATGGCCAGCCCTCAGAGTTTTCTCGGCCCTCCGAACGGCCACACGCTGCCCCGTGGCCAGCACACGTATCATCTGGCGACGAGTATTGGCTCAGCAGCTCCCGGAATCGCTCCCCGGCATCTGACAGGAGTTCGACACCCCCACCGCAACGTCGTGCTCCCCGTTCTCCCTCACCGCGGCATCGCACCACGTCCCCTTCGTCACCGGAAAACTAGCTAGCGCGGCCGATGGAGGTGAGGTCGCTGGAGACGTGCTACTGACAGAAATACCTCCTGTGTTGATGTTGAAAAACAAAGTGCGCGTGCTTGTAGATAATGTCCCTGTGATGGCTCTGGTGGACACAGGCGCAACAATTTCCGTCATGAGTGTCTCGTTTAAACACGTGTTAGGGCGAAAGGTTTTGTTTAAATGGGACGAAGATTCAAAGTTCTGTGGAGTGAGTGGTGAGCCATTGCGACCTATTGGTGTGTGTAGTGCTGACGTATTTTTGGGAGGCCATGTTATTACGACAGAGTTTGTAATTATTCCTCGGTCGACTCATGATGTTATTCTCGGCATGGACTTCTTGCGGGAGTGTGGTGCTACTGTCGACTGCCGCACAGGAAAAGTATTCTTAAGTGGTAGGATTCCATCAGGACTCCTGGAGAACCCCGTAGATCGCGAAACTGCACTGTGTGTTTGTGGTGATACGGTCATACCTGCATGATCTACCGTTTGCGTTCCCGTTGTCTGTTGCGGCGCCGATTCCGACTGTTTCGAAGCTACCGTAGAACCGATGCACTTTAACTGTATGAAGAAGAATGTGTTGGTGCCACATTGTGTGGTATCGATCAAAGGTGGACGCACTGGCTTATGGACCGTAAACTGTTCTAAGGAGCCCGTTATACTATCAGATGGCATGAAATTAGCCTTCGCCAGGGAACACGCGTCCTTATCAGTGGCTGAACTTACAGATGTGCCGGAAGAACCTGATGGCCACAGTTCGGAAACGGCCCTTTTGTCGATGGTAAATAAATCGCTCAGCACGAGTGAACGCCGAACGTTAGTGGGTGTGCTTTCAAAGCACGTTTCGGTATTCGACTTTGCGCAGAAGGACAATATACCTGCAATCCCTGCGTCTCGGACGCGCCATACCATCAACACGGGTTCGGCAAATCCGATTAGACAAAAGCCATATCGTGTTTCACCATCAGAGCGCCAGATTATCAACGAGCAAGTGCAAGAAATGATTAAAAAGGGAGTCGTACAAGAGTCAGCAAGTCCGTGGGCAGCTCCAGTGATTCTTGTTAAAAAAAAAGATGGATCTTGGAGATTTTGCGTCGACTATCGCCGTTTGAATGCTGTAACAAAAAAGGACGTGTACCCACTCCCACGTATTGATGACGCAATAGACTGCCTTCATTGCGCCTCTTACTTTTCCTCAGTAGATTTACGATCCGGCTATTGGCAAATTCCGATGCATCCTGACGACAAGGAGAAGACTGCCTCTGTTACCCCTGACGGGCTCTTCGAATTTAATGTGATGCCATTTGGATTGTGCAACGCTCCGGCAACTTTCGAGAGATTTATGGACACTGTATTGCGTGGCTTGAAGTGGAACATCTGCATGTGCTACCTCGACGACGTCGTCATCTTTGGCCGCACCTTCAGCGAACACAACTCGCGTCTGGATATTGTCCTGAACTGCATCAGAAACGCTGGTCTAGTGTTAAACTCTAAGAAATGCCACTTCGGAGACCGCCAAACCCTTGTGCTTGGGCACCTCGTCGACAAGGATGGCATCCGCCCTGATCCCCAGAAAACAGCAGCCGTTGAAGCGTTCAGTGCACCGCGCGGTGTCAAGGAGCTCCGTAGTTTTCTGGGGCTTTGTTCCTATTTCCGCCGATTTATTCCTAAATTCGCCGACGTTGCGTATCCGCTGACATGCCTGCTACGGAAGGACGCCCCCTTTGAGTGGACTCCGGAGTGTGACTCTTCTTTTCGTCAGTTGAAGTTCCTGCTGACGTCACGACCGGTTCTTCAACACTTCAGTCCTTCAGCTCCGACAGAACCATACAGATGCCAGTGGCATAGGTATTGGTGCCGTTCTAGTTCAACGCTACGGTGACCGCGAACACGTGATCGCATATGCAAGCCGCTCATTAAGTAGGCCCGAGCAGAATTACACTGTGACGGAACAAGAATGCCTCGCGGTAATATTTGCGGTTCAGCGGTTTCGTTCTTACCTGTATGGACGCCCCTTTACAGTGGTCACCGACCACCACTCATTGTGTTGGCTTGTGAATCTTCGTGACCCTTGTGGCCGCCTTGCGCGCTGGGCGCTACATCTTGGGTGAATACATCTTCACCGTCTCTTATAAGAGTGGTCGACGACACGCTGATGCGGACTGTCTCTCGCGTATGCCACTTAGTACTACGGACTGTGACACCGACGACTTCGATCACCTCGTGGCTTCTGTGTCGCCGCGTTTTCCAGACGTCGACTGATTCAAAACCGAACAGCGAAAAGACGGTAAATTAACACCGCTCTTCACCGCTACGACCGCCTCGACGACAGCAAACAATTTCTGTGTACGTGATGGACTCCTCTATAAGAAGAACTTTTCCAGCACTGGCGCACGTTTTCTCCTAGTGGTGCCGGAGAGCCTTCGCACAGCGATTCTGAGTGCTATGCACGACGACCCTACGTCTGGCCATCTAGGTTCGGCGAGGACGCTCTACCGGATTCAGGAACGCTTTTATTGGCCTGGAATGCGACAATCTGTTGAGACGTATGTGGCCAGCTGCATGCAGTGTCAGCGCCGATCTGCCGTTCTGCAGCCGATCCCGCCTCCAAGCACGCCTTTCCAACAAGTGGGCATTGACTTCGCAGGCCCATTTCCAAAATCAGACAAGGGAAACCGTTGGATAGTTGTTTGCGTCGACTACCTCACACGCTACTGCGAGACGGTGGCAGTGCCCTCCGCAACTGCCACTGACGTTTCAACATTCCTGCTGCAATATGTGATCCTGCGACATGGTCCGCCTCGCGTGATCATCAGCGACCGTGGACGACAATTCACAGCAGACGTCGTAGAGGAGCTGCTTCGTTTGTGTGATTCCCACTTGCGTCACTCGACACCATACCATCCACAAACGAATGGGCTTACGGAGCACACCAACCGAACAATTGTAAACATGCTATCTATGTACGTGTCATCCGACCACAAGAACTGGGATGACGTACTGCCTTTTATCACGTACGCGTTCAACACCGCCAAGCACGAGACCACCGGCTATAGCCCTTTCTTCCTGCTGTACGCACGGCCACCCCGGTACTCAATCGACAATGTTTTCCTCTTCTGCAGTCACGAAAATCCCACTGTCGCCAAGACTCTCTGCCTCGCCGAAGAAGCTCGTCGTATTGCTCGTTTGCGCACTTTGGCATCGCAGGACAGATCAAAAGCACGCTACGACATTCGCCACCGTCCGGTAACCTATCGCCCTGGTGATTTAGTCTGGCTGTGGACTCCAGTACGGAAACGCGGGTTATGCCAAAAGCTTTTGGCCACCTACGATGGACCGTTTGTGATTACTGACAGACTCACGGAAGTCACGTATAACATAGCTCGCCTCACGGCGAGTGGTAGAAGAGCTGCCAAGACACAAGTGGTCCATGTCGCCCGCTTGAAATTGTTCACGTCAAGACACGTGGATTGACTCGCCCGGCGGGCTTCGTCTGCGACGAGAGGAATGTTACGCATGAAGAAAACGAAGACCAGTGAACGTGCTTGCGGTCCCGGGTGGAGGAAGGAAGAAGAGGACGACGCTCAGTTGATAAACCAGCTGACCGCTCTTGCGCTCACCTCCGCTACTTCAAGTAAACGGTCCCCTTCATCCGTAAGGGTTACAAACGGTCTCCTTCGCACGCAACAATATATATATATATAGTCATATCGTAAGAAGCCAACAAACACTGACACCAAGGACAACATAGGGGAAATTACTTGTGCTTATAAAATGAAGTAATGAAACGATAAATTAATAGAAATTAAAGTGTATGAAAAAACAACTTGCCGCAGGTGGGAACCGAACCCACAACCTTCGCATTTCGCGTGCGATGCTCTACCAATTGAGCTACCGCGGCGCTGTTTTCCCATCCACTTTCTTGGGTATTTAGGTGTCCTAGTAGAACACTGGGAGTATTGGCCAGCGCCGCCACTCACAGACCTTGGCGGTGGACGTGGAACGTCCTTCATGCCGCAGGCGTCACGAGCACGTGACCTTTTGGGTGAAGGCAACTGGTCAATAAACCCACATATGCTACCTATGGGCCCCTCGGTTAACCCCCTTTGTTCTCGTTGACATATATATATATATATATATATATATATCGTTGACATATATATATATATATATATATATATATATATATATATATATATATATATATATATGTCAACGAGAACAAAGGGGGTTAACCGAGGGGCCCATAGGTAGCATATGTGGGTTTATTGACCAGTTGCCTTCACCCAAAAGGTCACGTGCTCGTGACGCCTGCGGCATGAAGGACGTTCCACGTCCACCGCCAAGGTCTGTGAGTGGCGGCGTAATATATATATATATATATATATATATATATATATATATATATATATATATATATATATATATATGAACATCTCCGTGCTGCTTTTGTTTAGTTCTACCGTCTGATATTCCTCTGGTACTTGAATCCGCCCAACGCGCATGTTATGATCCATATCTCAATGTCAAGCGAAGCTCTGGTTATTGGTGATGCCTATTTGATGCCATACAATATACAAGAACTAGACGGACGTTGTTTGGTTTGGTAAGGTTGATGGTGGTACAACTTGCCGGTTTTGGCAAACACATGTAAAACAAACATTCGTACCCTGAAAAGCTTGCAAAGCAAGGCTCTGCGGACATGTCTTGGACTAGCACGATGCGCATCGGCTCACGCGACAATCGTGATTGCTATCTATTAATTGGTTCCGACATATACAACGATTGAAATCCTTAGAGCACACATTAGACATCTGTGTCCCGTACCCAGGCATTATACTGCTGCTTTGCCAGCACACGGAGCTCAAGCCACATTCTCCAAACTTGTTGCGACACATCGATGGTACCTTCCTTCGGGCTTTACACCAGCAGCAAGACCACTGTTACCCCTATGGCTCCCACGACAACCACAAGTACGCCACACGATTCCGGGAATAACAAAGAAGGCCCGTCATTCAACAGCAGGGTCTACGTCAGTTCACACTGTCATTACTGAACGAGGCATATGAACAAAGAACGCACATTTACAACAATGGATCTGTCTCAGCCACCAGCTACACAGGCACTGTTACCATCCAGGCCTTACAAGTTTCAATTACTTTCAAAGTGTCCCATATAACGACCTCTGTGGCAACAGAACTTGCCGCTCTACGTGCCGCTGTTAATTACATCGCACAAGCCAAACCACAAAACTGGGCCGTTTTTTGCGACTCCATGGCACCCCTTCAGATTCTGCAGTCAGCTTTACGGCGCAATACCCATGAACAACTGGTGTTTCAGACCAGAGAGGTTCTCCAATGGTTTCCGGGGCGCTGTGGTATTGTCGGAAACGACCTTGCTGATGATGCCGCCCGGTTAGCCCATACAGAAACCCTGACACTTCCTATACCCTTATGAAGGACAGACACTGCGACGGGTCTTCATTTACTTGCTCGAACCAAGAGTGAAACATTGTGTAACACCTTGATTTTCTCCAACTGCCGTCTCAAACGGCTACATCCTACAGTGAAGCTGCAGATTCCATCGAACTGCTCCCGCGGTGATGCAACTTTGCTGTACGGCCTCTGGTTAGGGGTGGCTTTCACGAAAGCCTACTCATTAATTATTGGAATGTCCGACACACTGATCTATGGCTCGTGCCACTGTGAAGAGATGATCGAGCGCGTGTTGTGTTTTTGTAACCTCTATCACAACAAACGCGACGTTCTTCAGAGGGTGTTACACAGATTAGACAACACACCATTTTCCGAGACTAAGATTCTCGGACCGTGGCCCCACGTGTCGCGGGCTTACAAAGCGACGCGGGCACTGCTACATTTCATGAAAGCAACTGGCCTCAGTGACCGCTTATAGACGCGAAGTTACGGACATCCGCACGTATTCACACCTATAGCACCTTCTTCTTTCCCTCTCCTTTCTTTTCTTCCCTTAAACCCCTTACACTGGGTAGGGTAGAAATTTGGACGTGCATCTGCTTGACCGCCCTACCTTTTCTTCCTTCCTTTTAATCCTCCTCCCCATTGATGAGGTTTATCCAGGAAAAGTACAGGGACATGCTCATTCTGGAGGATTGGCCGAAAACAAACGCAGACCAGCTGGTGCGTAATTAGTGGCTAAACCGAACAAAGAACATACCAAGGAATCCACTAAATAAAATTCACCATTCCATTAGTAGATCGGTGTGCTTTAGCGATACCTACGATACGATATCATATGGTAAGGCTTTATGCACCAAGTTATTTTTCGTGCTACGCAGGAGAAAGTTGGGCATACTTGTCCAGCCGTACGTTACAAGTGCTATATATAGCGCTACAACCGCTAGAAAAGACCATTCGCTGATATTTTTGTTCGGCGCCAAGTAGTTCTAAGTGATACCCAGTGTCCCGTGTTGGCAACAAATGCCTAGAAACTGAAGAAGCGCAAACTGAGGTGAATGGCCGAAAGAAAGCTATTGCTTTTATAAACTTTTCACAGTACACATTTCGCACAACTACAAGACATTACTGCAGCTCTGTTTTAAGTTCGAGACATGCTCTGAAAAAAAAAGTTAATGATGAACACCTAAAAGGGCCGTGTGTCGACGACACATTCATTCATGCATTCATTCATTCATTCATTCATTCATTCATTCATTCATTCATTCATTCATTCATTCATTCATTCATTCATTCATTCATTCATTCTCATGAACAGTTTTCACTCGCACACACGTTCGCTAACGGAAGCAAACGGCCACTTCTCCATGCGCGAGTCGCAACGCGTTTTATAAAGTGTGATGCATAGGAGTCGGCGTAACAAAGCTTTCTAGCCTGGCTGAACATCAACGGCACTTCGGCGCCGCCGCCATTTCTCGCTCGCGCAATTTAACTCGGGCGCGCGGCGCAGAACTCTCGAGAAATGAGACGCCCCAGCATCACGTGCGGCACGATAGCGAAATTCGAATTACTCGCGCTCTATTTACTCTCCGCAAAAGTGGGTCGCCCGTATCAGGTGGTACGGGAAAACGTACTCCCTCAAAGAACGCCGATCCGGTGCCGCATCGCTTCTCGGGTTACAAGCCGCCGAACGCGGCGTCGATCCGTTCGCGAGAAACCGGGCAACTGCGCGTGCAACAACGAGCTCTCGTCGGACGCCTAGAAAAAGGTTGTGTGGGGAGGGGGGGGGGGGGCGGATGAGAAAATAACGAGGGGGGGAGGCAATTAGCTGTGCAGCCCGGCCGTCTCTCCGCAGATGTGAAACTCGCGCTGCTCCTCAAAACCGGAATTGCGGGCCCGCGAACTCGGGCGAAATGAACGAAAAGCGCACCGAAGCGAGTTGCTGAGAGTGACGGCGCTCTGTGCGGCGGCCCAGAGCGGGCCATGCCCCCCCCCCCTCCACCCCCCTTCCCTTGTGCTGGCTGCTGCGCTTGCGGGTGGGTGAAAGGACGTACGACGTAAAGCGATCGATCGAGCTGGTTAAGGCGTCCAGCCGCGGGGCGAGTTCCTGGCCAGATGCGCTCGCGAAAGGATGATTCCTTCTCGAGGGAAGAGTTTGGCGGGGCGCTAACTGTGACGTTAACGAACTGGCAGCGGAGGCGTGAAGGAGGTAACGCGCGAGATCGGTGCGTGGCGGCAACGCCGAGCGCGAGAGAGCGAGGAGGAAGGCGAAGGGCCAGCTCTGGCTTCTCCATCGTAGTCTGCCTAAAGAAAAGTCAGGCTTGTCACGGGAGCCCCGTTCCGTTCCTGCCGAAATGCTCGGTTCTGCTTCTCGCGTCTTCCCGTTCTCCGTTCTCGTTTTCTTGTTCTTTTTTTTGTGTGTCTGAGCCTGTAGAGCGTGCTTCACTGAGCTGCACGCGTGCGCGAGAAGAAACGCAACGAAGGCGCGAAACATTCGAGCGGCACAGAAAAAAAAAATAAGTCAAGAAGAAAGTGTGATGCGCTTTTCTATTCCATTAAAATAAAAAGGAATATCACTTTCCTCTCCCTACAACCCTCTCTTCGTTCCCGGGGCGTTCACTTGCCCGGTTCACTTTCTCACAGTGCCTTCTTTTTTTTATTGAAAGCGAGAGTCTTCCCCGCACTCCTGTTGCGTAATGCGGAGAAGAGTGGCACTAACAATCACCGCCTTTGACGTGAGCGTTGATTTGTAGCGAACGTTTCACAAGCGCTCGTCCTTTCTCTCTCACAGCTTTACGGCTTTCCTTTGTTCCGCTTTTCTTTACACGTCTTAGCCAGCTTCTGTATTTCTAATTTATTATTGCTATTAAACTAAGCTCTCCCCGAACCTTCCCGATGTCTTCCTTTTGACCGTTCTTTCTTTCTTTCTTTCTTTCTTTCTTTCTTTCTTTCTTTCTTTCTTTCTTTCCTTCTTTCTTTCGTTCGTTTTTTCGTTCGTTCATTGGTTCATTCATTATTTCTTTCTTTCTTTCGTTCGTTCGTTCATTGGTTTGTTCGTTATTTCTTTCCTTTTCTTTACGACATGCATCCATTTGCTCTCGTTCAGATGTCTCTGTTCATCTCTAGAAGTATGAGTTGGAGAAGAAAAGAAACCGCCGTCTCGCTACATCTGCCTCGGCTGTCTTTGCTGTCGTAGTTTCTGGTGTCATTTCCGGTCTTGGTCGCACGCCGCGCACAGCCTGTCAGGCTTCCCCTCCCCCCGCAATCCCTTTCATCCTGTTCCGCACCCTTTGTTGTCGTTTCCTCTTTCATTGGCTGCTCTGACGCAGTTCTGGTTCCAACCGTTCTTTTTTTTCCTTTGAATTTTATTGCTGCACCATTTAGTCTCTGTCCTTCGTTGTCTCTTTCTTTCAAATTTGTTTCATTGACGCGAGTGCTCATTCGGCTGTAATGCTTGGCCATTGCACTAACACAGGCTTTTTTTTTCCTCTCTTCGTTTCTTCAAAGATGAAGGGAGATTTCCCATTGTTTGCTTTAGAGCTGAAACTGGCAGAGCAGTGCAGGGTGTTGCGAGTCGGGATTCGGCCGCCGCTGCCACTCGCTACTCCGTGCGGAAGGAACAGAAGCAGTTGCCAACCATTGCCTTCTTTTTTTTGTTTGTTTGCTTGTTTCCCCGTTACATAGATTTAAGACGGCTGGCTCGAGGGCGGCAGTGGGATTTAATATGAGAGCGATGAAGACACTCGGAAAACCGTGTTACGGCACGAAAGCACCGTACGCTTGTCTTCGCCGTATTGCGCTGGCGGAAGATGTTCGCCACCGGTTCGCACTTGACTGCCGCAGGCGTGCGCTACCTGAAGCCAAAGAAGAGCTTCGGAAGAGGAAGCGTTTGTTTGTTTCGTTTGTTTGTTTGTTTGTACGGCTGTTTGCTTATTTTGGGTTCGGTGTTTTCCGTGAATTGTTTCGATGAAGTCGGCAATTTAGAAGGACTCCGTGCGAAGGCGACAAAAATTGCGAGCCATCAAGAGCGCGCGCGCGCGCGCGCGCGTGCGTGTGTGTGTGTGTGCGTGTGTGTGCGTGTGTGCGTGTGTGTGTGTGTGTGTGTGTGTGTGTGTGTGTGTGTGTGTGTGTGTGTGTGTGTGTGTGTGTGTGTGTGTGTGCGTGCGTGCGTGCGTGCGTGCGTGCGTGCGTGCGTGCGTGCGTGCGTGCGTGCGTGCGTGCGTGCGTGCGTGCGTGCGTGCGTGTGTGTGTGTGTGTGTGTGTGTGTGTGTGTGTGTGTGTGTGTGTGTGTGTGTGTGTGTGTGTGTGTGTGTGTGTGTGTGTGTGTGTGTGTGTGTGTGTGTGTGTGTGTGTGTGTGTGTGTGTGTGTGTGTGTTAGCTGCTTTTGTCTATGTGCTTGCTTGTTTCTTTGTTTGAACATCACACTGCAGCGGGCGGGGCCCCTCGTAAGTATTGCGTGAGAGGCGCTCTCGAAGTGACCGGCTGTTATAGGCCGGTGACTTCGCTGCCCTGCACCATAGAAATTCCACTAGCAACACCAAAATTGTTCAGCCCCGCAGAACCCACCTCCAGACAAACAATATGAACAAAACACACATTGTAAAAAAGCAGCTAATTTGACTTTCCTTCGCACCTGCATTCCGTCAATATATCTCGCAATACTGTGATGACATCTACAAATTATCAAAAAGGAAACGAATTCGAGACAACATCACAGCAGCGATAAGCTTTTGAGGAACGAGTTGTCAATACTGTTATTGATTGCGCAAGGTTTCACTATTTACCTTCTTATTTAATAGAGGGTCAAAAGTTTTTTTTTCTGCATTTCATTTATAATTCTTAATTTTTTTTTACATCCCCGGCCATGACGACTGGGAGTCGAACCCGGCCGCCTCATACCAAAGCCACTCCACGCGGATAACGCGCGAATTACTACACCTAATGAGTTTACGTATGGTTTGTCGACAACGTCACATGTTACGTAAGAACTCCCGACAGAGCATTCAAGGCACCTTGTCTGTGTCGTCCAGTACGAATGAAATCACTGATGTACGTATTTCGTCTTGTCGCATCGAACATCACATTGATATTTTTTTTTTACTACATCACAGGAATAGAACCAGAGGAATGGTCGCACTCAGTGCTCGTGTTTACATTGTAACTCATTTCTAGTTGTGATTAAAAGGAAGAGGGGGAGTTGGCATAAGACATATAGGTGGTGGTCGATCAAATTGGAGAACTGAGGCAAAGCTAAGGTGAGTGCAGTTCATTAACTAGGTGATGCACTGAAAACTAGGTGATGCATTGAAATTGAGACATGTGCAAGCGTACGATCGTGGCAGCTGGCGCAAGACGTAATCAAGCCTGCCGCGATGCCTAGTGGCTACATCGTTGGGACCCGCCGTGGTTGCTCAGTGGCTATGGTATATGCTGCTGAGCACGAGGTCGCGGGATCGAATCCCGGCCACGACGGCCGCATTTCGATGGGGGCGAAATGCGAAAACACCCGTGTAAGGCCACGCAGCTTTAAACAAATAAGATATTTTTTAGGACATAGGTGACCGTATATAACCAGAAGAGGCCTTCGTTCTGCAGTAAGCATAAGGTAGACTGATCATGATGATGAGTTTCTTTATAAAGCAATGTTACCACAGCTACTAGTTGTCCCCAACAACCGATGTCGCCAGTTCGAGGCGATAACCAGTAGTCCCATGTTTTGACGCTGCCATGTTACTATTCTTCTTGTGGTAACCTGAGAAACAGAAGGGAAAAGAAACACTCGTACAACAACGCCAAGCGCCTATGTACGCAGGCGTCACGGGATGCTTACAAAGTCTGCCTGAATATGTCTGCTGTGCTCTCGATGGTAGCCATGATTAACTAGTTTAAATATGACTTACTATCGTTTGTAAAACGCAATCCATGACAAGTCTGGCAAATCATTTCACATCAGGGTAAAAACACTCATCTGTCAATCCAAGACAGTGATAAGCTCAAATACCGGATAACGAAGGTGCTTGTGCATTTCATACCTTCTTGCATATTCACTCAACAAAATCAGGCGGCTCTGCCTGATGTCCCTCCATTAAATTACAAGTACATGCCACCTATTGAGATTACTTTTGAGGGTATCCCGCGCCTCACTGATAACCATAGAATGTGTTCGTCTTTAGGCGTAGATAGCAATCATACAAAGTATTCAAAACATGTCCCATTCCGATGTCCCATGCGTCTATGCCTCCAAAACACGTTTCCGTGTGCAGCAAAATTCTATCTTACAATTTTAGGCCACCATTATAACAGGTACGCCCCCCAGGGACGAGAAAACCGCTAGAGTAACAGCAATATTTAAATCAGGTAATAACGATTCAGCAACAAATCTATTGTCCCATATTGCTAACATGTTTGTGCTGCAAAATACTTAAGCACGTAATCGCCTCCAACGTATACAACCAAATGAAATCTCATACCTTTTCCTTCACTAATCAACATTGACTTCGGAGGGGTTACTCATGTGAAACGTAACTACTAGAGTTAACAAGTGACTTGCATTTTCCTTTGGGTGAGGAATTGCAAACCGACTGCATCTTTTTTAAATATCCCAAAAGCGTTTGATCGCGTTGTAGGCTGCCGTTTGATTTGGAGACCATCAGCTCTTAACTTTAGTTCTGTTACCTTATCGTGGATTCACTGTTTTATTTTCGACCAACTGCAGTTTGCAGTATAGCTAATGATATTTCATCTTCCCTTTTTATTTGCTCCTTTTGGTGTACCTCAAGGCATCATTCTTGGGACATTACTCTTACCATTACTAATAAGTCACTTGCCGAATAATATATCACCTTGCACGCGTTCTTTTTTTCGATGAGTGCATTTTCTACCGTCCTATTAAATGTTTTGATGATCGCCTCGTCCTTCAGGATGACCTACATGGTAGGAGTTCCTGGTCTAAGACTTGACTCATACAACTTAATGTTCCAAAATGCAAAGTAATTCCTTCCAGGCGTAAGCTCAGTTACTCCCCGTCCTTATACTGGCTAAAGGAGAACATCATCTCTCCCGTTTCCGAGCACAAATATCTTATCCGAGTACAAAATTGCATGCTAGCAACAATAAAACATTTATACAATGTTTTATAGTTGCTAGCATGCAATTTTGTTTAGTGAGACTTCTTTCTTTATGTGTATTGAATAGAATTTATTTTTATTTTTGCAGCATTACATGTGACACTAGCTATTCTTGCAACTGGTAACAGTTCGTGCTTTTCTTTCCGTAAAAAACTATTACCACACTATTCACCTGCAATATTTGAGCGTAATTGTTGAGGTTGTTTGTTACTAGTTGACAGTGGTTTATTACTGATATCTTGCTTTTCTTCCCTTCCTCGTTCTTACCATAGTTTGTATAATCGTTGTATAATTTGTTGCTTTACAATTCGTGAGTTCTTACAATCACAATTTTTGTTTTACTTCCTTACGTGATACGCCTCAGCGCTTGTAAGGTATTTGAAATCTAAAATAAATAATTAAATAAAGATTCGTTAATATACGTCTTGTCGGCTATCTGAGCCGCATAAATGGCTCGATTGGTGGAAGTCCTGGAATAATATTAAGCACAATAACACTAAACTGGCACAAGAACATCAGCATACACTCGCAGTAGGAATACCGCTAATAAAAACAAAAGAAAGAAATACCAATGGGGGATCGGCTACTGCGTTGAAGGGACCTTGTGGACTGTCAACGTCATCTTGAATGTAGCCAGCCGGCGCAATTATGTCCGGAGGTCTCGGTGTTGTAGAGCACATATTCGCACAGCTTCCGAGAAAGAAAGGGAAAAAAGGCACCCTTGTTCTTGTGCCGACAGCGCGACTACCGACAGTGTGTGCTAAACAAGTCCCAATTACAAGATCCCAAGAGAGCGATGTCGATGGCCATCATACTTTGCGAACCTCGCAGTCCTCGAAGTCACGTCTTGTGGCGTGTAGAGAACACGGGACTGACAACGACGCGAAGAAAAACAAAGTAGACTCTGTCAGATTCATTTCGTTATTTATTTGTTGCGTCTCCGAAACGGACAGCTACGACACGCATACCACGTTTTCTTTGCCTTTGTTTAACTCTCTTTTTTTTTTCTTTTTGTGTCCCGCACATTCGCTTTGAACCCGGTCTCTTCATTCTTTGTTTCCCGCATTGTTTGCTGTTCAAGCTTCCCGCTAGCAGAGAAGTAGGAGAGGTAGCGGGCGACCTTTTTTTTATCTCTGTTATTTTTTCCCCATTCTTTTTTTCTTCGTCAGTACAAAAGGCACATCCGACACGCTCCTTGGTTGTCTTCACCTGGGCGTAGCGCACACGTCTCACCTTGTGTGTCGTATCAAAAGAATAACGCCCCCAGATTGCATAGTTATTGCGACAACCGCGCCGCTTCAGTTTGAGCATATCCTTGTAGTGTGAATCCGATATGACCAACAGCGCGTTCGCAGCGGTGTTGGAATGGTAGAGCGTCCGCGGCGTATGCGTTAGGTACTGGGTTCGCATCCTGGTTCTGCTGGACATCTACACATATTTTTTAGTGGGTAGATGTGTGCCACGATCTGGCGCTCGGTTGTCTATGCAAGGTACTCATCTCGAAAGGGGGACCCTATAATAATTTGGGAGGTCTCTTGGCACCGCTTCTCACAGCACACCTTCGGTCGAATAGTATCGCATCCGCCGCTGCTGTGGGAGCCAGGCAAGTGCTACAGCTGGTTACCTACCTGTAAAATAGGTGTCAGCGCTCTCCTACCCCAGGTGCTCGGCAACCACGGGAGCTTTAAGAGCTTTGCAAGGACATCCACCTATTGGAAAGTAGGCCGACATGGGACCGCCAGACTCCTTTCCACTCCGTAACCCTTTCACGTTTCCTGACAGAGGCCCTCTATCAGTTGGCAAAGTGCTTTTACCGCGGGCGTGTTCTGATAAGCAGATCCTGAGCCGTCAGCGCCCTTCGTGGTTTCTTATAGTGAAATTGAATGGCAGATTCAGAGTGGCCGACTAGCTTTGCGATGGAGCACTACTCCGCTATGGCGGAGGACAACGTAATGAAATCTGGGATTTATACACAGGCACTCCTGCGACTGCATTTGGCGGGGGGAAAGGGGGGGGGGGGCACTAGAGCAGATCCGCTTCCAAAAACGCCCAGCATCCCTCGCGTTTTCCGTCGTTTTCGGCTTGAACTCGCACGCGCGTTGTGTTTAGAACTTGCGTGCTTCTCTTTTAGCCTCCTGAGCTCTATTGCAAGTCACACCGCCCGTAAGTCTGCTTCTGTCTCGTCCGCCGTGATTGTGTGTCGGAAACATTGGAGACCAAGCGAAGCCCGCGATCAGTTCGGCGGTAACACATCGAGACAGCTTGAAGGGCCTTCGGAACCACATATCATCAGCACGAGCAGAGGCTGTTAAAGAATACAAACTTTTGAAAAGGAGCCGTTGCTGCCTCTTCATTCGAATTCTGGCGAACGACTTCGTCGACGAAACGCGCGAGTTCTCTTGGCCGGCAGCCGAAACGTGATGACGAAAGCTCGCTTGCATACACCAGCTCCCGAAGCTTCTCCGTCGCTTGAGTTCCAGCTGGTCGATCCGGTACTTGAGCTAGATGAATTATTACTCTCGGCAAGCAGTACAAGCGAAAGTTGATGATGCCAAGAAGCGCCCATTTCTTCGGAGAGACGGCAATTCACGTTCACGGGCGCGCGCGCCATGGCGGTACTTTGGTTGCGGGTGGGCTGACGTGAAGCGACTTCCGGTCGACTCCGTCAATTTTTGCGGAGAGCGCTACTCCTTGGAGTGAATCTAGCGACGGAGCTGCTCCCAATCCGCCAATGAAAGATACAACAGGCACTCTCGATCTCCCAATGAAACAGACTTACTCCGCAAGGAGCAGAAAAACTTCTACCAGGCATGCTTCGAATCTGCCATTCGAATTCACCATTAGTGGCGAACGATCTACCCTGCTGCCTCTGATTGTCAGTTCCACTTATTTTATCTCCAATTCTATGTTATACATTCGGATTATTAAGAAGATGTGCCACTTCGCATGCAACTTATATTCGATCATGGTTGTGCGGGATTCTCCTAAGGGATGCGGTGACTGTACCAAATAACTAAGCGGTGCGTTCCAGCACTGATGCTCGGGGTGGCATTACTTGTGTGTGTGTGGTTTGGGTTTCATTTCATTTCATTTAGTTTTTCCTTAAAGGCCCGAGGGCATTACATAAGGAGGGGCTGCAATTAGCATGAAAAAAAAGGGTTGTAGTGTGCGTAGCGATTTTGTTACTTTCTTATTCTCTCCTTGGCAATTTTTTTCTCTGAGCAGTGTTTGCGATTTTGCGGTAACTGGCTCTACAGACGACCTACCATTCTATTTTCCTTCAGTCAATACAAGAAAAAAAGAAAGAGAAGGAGGGGAGTTAGAACTAATGTACATGCGGTACTGTTTTTTGAATTTAGTTAACTCAGTCCCAAATGCAAACAGTGCGCAAGCGTATGAGCAAGAGCGTTACCTCAAAGAAGTATGAGAAATTAAAAAGAAAAAAAGCAATACAAAACATTAACGGAGGCGCCTCTCCTAACAGAAGTCAGCCAACCCATAAAAGCGGATCCCGTGTTCCTGTTCAAACTTGTTCAGTCTCGTAGACTCTACAGAATGACACACAATCCTCACAGAAGTCAGCCAACGCATAAAAGCGGATACCGTGCTCCTGTTCAAACTTGTTCCGTCTCGTAGACTCCACAGAATGACACAATTGCGTTCACGTTTAATGTTCCGAAAAATTTAGCAAGAACGTCAGCACCTTTAAGGCTGCGTAAGTCACAAAGCTGCAACAAAATTGCACAACAACTCTTTCAGAAAAGTGTAGGGACAGTTCCGAGCACAACTGTCTCAGAGCCAACTATCATTGACCACTTTCGCTCCTTGTGGCCCTCATTATACCAGCCCTGCATGAACAAGGGACTAAGCCACTGCGAGGCTTCTTTAATATACCACCCAATTTCTTACTACACCGGAAGCTTCCTTACTACACCACTCCGTTTCTTACTATGCCGGAAGCTTCCTTACTACACCACCCTGTTTCTTACTACACCGGAAGCTTCCTTACTAAACTACCCTGTTTCTTACTACACCGGAAGCTTCCTTACTACACCACCCTGTTTCTTACTACACCGGAAGCTTTCTTACTACACCACCCCGTTTCTTACTACACCGGAAGATTTCCTACTACACCACCCTGTTTCTTACTACACCGGAAGCTTTCTTACTATCCCACCCCGTTCCTTACTACACCGGAAGCTGCCGTTTTACACCACCCCATTTCTTCCTACACCAGAAGCCTCCTTACTACGCCCTGTTAGCACAACGCTGGCGCGACGACAGAATACGTGATTATCAGCCTCACCAACGTGTTCGCGCTGCCATGCTCATGGTGACAGAAAACCTTAACTTTATGCAACAGAATTTGTGCAACAGCGCAAGACTCACCTTGACGGAATGAAACAGCATGGCTCCGTGCGCCACCTAGAAGAACCTAAACTTCGTGCAGGAAAACTATTTTCGGAAGAGAGCTGCCGCCTCCTGTTCTGCATCGATTCAGGGAGCGGCGACGATTAGCTCGTAATCGCCGACGTCACCAATCGCTTGATGTTGTATACATTCTCATTGGGGCGTGGGATGAACTTCTGCGTCTTCTAATGGCATTGATCTGTCCTGGCACAACACATATGGTATGTTTATCGCCACACGTTAAAAGGAAACACACGAGCGAAGCAATTCCCGGCATGCGCCAGCAACGCCAGATACACCCGCAGCTACTTGCAGCATCTTCCTTCTCTGACTCCTGCTCCACAGATTGATATGTTGAACGGTTCGATTCAGCCTTTTAGTATACACGGCTTCGATCGGTAGTGATTGCTGTGATGCGCTCTCCGAGCCGACGAATCAGGGATCGGCTGCATGGCGCCCGATTCTGTCTTTGGAAACGGACTTTTTTTTGCCACTGCTGAATTTGTGGTTGCTACGCCTGTTGCATTGTGGTATTAATGGCACTTGTAGTTTAGACTGCGCACTAACGTTCATACTTAGTGCAATTTAACATTAACACTTTTTACGTCACTGCAGACACGGCATAAGTTGTCTGGAGCATTTTGACGTGGGGCGTCAGGGGCGCCTTTATCAATACAGATAGATTTCCACAATTTTCAGAATTTGGAATCATTAGCAGAAGGAGGAGGATGAAAAGGAAAGAAGGAAAGGTAGGGAGGTCAACCAGACGCACGTCCGGTTTGCTACCCTATACAGGGGAACGGGTTTAAGGGGAGAAAAGAAAGGAGAGGGAGGGAAGAAGGTGCTATCGATGTGAGTACATGCGGATGTCCATAACTTCACGTCTATAATCAACATTACCAGAATATTTGGAAGCAGGCTGGCAACTGCCGGGAGCCTGAGTGATTAGAGCACTCCGACAGCAAAACCGTAGAAGTGAAAAACCCCGCACGTGATTTTTCGTCTGGTTTCGAATTTTTGCTATAGTATTGAAGTCAATGTGTAAGTATGAGCGCGAGGTTTCTTAGTTTTTTCATCTCTGCATCTGATCTCGTAAAAAATAAAAAAGCAAAAACGCAATCCCGTTAACATTACGATGCCCCTCCAGTGTTATTATTCATAAACGATTTAAATTGTTTCTCCCACCTTGACTTCCTTCGATTTCTTTTCCGCCTTCGCTTTCGGTCTTCGCGTCCCTATTACCCTTGTGATACCTGTGCCTGCAGTTTTTATGCCTCTCTTTTGACGCGCCCAGCACAAGATCTATACATCTCTCAAGAACAAGATCTACGTAGTAAGTAAACATCTAACACTCACCTTATCAGTCTTATAATTCATAGCGAGGAAACACTTTCAAAGAAAACGAAACTAAGAAAAAAAGAGTTGAGATTTGGTCTTGCTATGACTATGAGCAAATCGAAAGACAAAAAAAAATAATGCAGAAAAAACAGTACGCCGTCGACGTCAAACGCACGGGCGCCGACGCTTCAGCGATGCAACCCGCCAGCCTCGCAAACGACCCGACTCCGTGTTTATTGCTGCTCGCGCGGCCATTCGCGCATCCTCTGGTGGTGTCCTCAAACTGCGTTTTACCTCTCTCTAACTCGCGATGTCCGCGTTAATCAAACGGCTTACTAAGGTCTTCGCAGTGGGTTATACCAGCCTTAATCCAAACCGACGGGCACGACCACATCAACTCTCGCGACGCGGAAGCGAACGTAATGTAAGCAGCCAGGACGCATACGTGGTTCGCGCGGGAACTCTGGTCCAATGTATTAATTACCGATCCCCCCGTATGGCGGGTGGGGTGGCCCCCCGTCGCTGCGAGTCAAGCTAATTCCGGGCGCAGCCGGCAGCATCTTCGACCATTTCCCGAACGCTACGCACGCACACATTGGCGCGAAAGAGATGGCGGAATCGAAGGAGAGGGGGAAGCAGGGGTGTATTAGCTGGACGTCGTCTTCGACGCTCCAGTCCTCGACAACTAGTCCGTCTGCGCACCCCACCCCCTCCACCGCGAGACGACATTCTGATATCTTTGGGGGCAGCCGAGCCCGAGCAGTGTCTCGTATTCTTTTATCTCTTTCCCTAATTTCCCTTTTCGTTGTTTTTCCTTCTTTACGAATCTCCCATGGGGGGGGGGGGGGCGGGACGACGGCTCCTCCGCAATCCATAATTGCGTACAGAGGACGCGGCAAAACTGCAGATGATCCCGGCGATGTCGCGGGCAAAGCGATTTTTGGTGATACGGGGAAGGGTTATATGGTCTCTTGCGGTGCTGTCGGGACCGACGCCGCAGAAATAGGGAAAGAAGAAGGATGTCAAGAAGGAAAGGGTGTGGGCAGAATGCGAGCCGAGGGGCGAGAGAGCTGGTCAGACGTCTTTCACGATGACGGCGGTGCGGGGAACGCATAGTCGTGCGTGCGAGGGAGGGGGAGAACCCTAGGGGCTGTTTTGCGGGATTCGAACGGACGGCTGGCTGGCGGTTCGGAGACGCGTTGCTCCGCGTTTTCGGGTGGGCGAACGGGAAGAAAGGAGAATCGGCAGGCGCGTGGTAGCGGAGGGGAAAGCGCAAGGGGTGGGGGGATGGAGTTGGGCAAAGGGATGCCGCCCACGATTGAGTTAGGGAGTCGAGGGAAGAGAAATGATGGCGGGACGGAGCAGGCTAGGCTGTGCCTCGAGTACCGAAGGAAATGGGGAAACCGTGAAAGGGGTTTCTTGCTTTTTTGACTCCCACAGTTATCAAGTTGGAACCCCCGCACGAGACGACCCGGGTTGGCTTTTGGGCACGGAGTTAGGGAGGCAGCGTGAGAGCGCGGGAAAGGGGGAGGCAACGTTCGGTGGCGGGTGAGAAGGGGGGGGGAGTGTGCGACCTCAGACGCGTCGATATATCGACCCCGCCGACACAGAACGCGCGCGCGTGCCCAGAGAATGACGTGAGCTGTTTGGGGGAGAGAGCAAGGGAGTGGTTGGGAGCCTCGGATGCTGGGGAAAGCGGGCACAGAGAGGACGACGTTGTGGGAGCAATGATTTCATGCACCCCTACCAAGTCCCCCTCCCTTCCCCAACCCGCCCCTTCTTTCGGGGGGCTGAGAACGAACTTGGAGCACGCGGCAGACGAAGGCGGGATGGTTTGCTGGGGGTGGAGAGGGAGGTGGGGGAGGGGGGAAACGACACGCGGTCGCCGGATTGGGGACTTTCCTCCTCGCGATGCGCTAGCGCGCTGCAGCACAGCGCGTCGCGCGCGCTTTGCAAACCAAAGCGCAATAAAAGCGACAAAACAAAAAGAAAACGAAAATTAGCTTTCAGCGAGCGCGTCGGCAACAGGATTGTTTATGGAAAGCTACACGAGTTGCCGCGTGCGCGCTTGGATGGCGTTGCAGAGAAGGGGAACGGCGCGTAGTGGTCGCTTTTAAGCGCGGGGACGTCAGCGACGTCTCGCTTGTTCGGCTTCTATTCGCCTCTGGTTTTGATTTTTTCGTTTCCCTAGCGCTTCGGCGGCACAGCGGATTTTTTTTTTGTTCAACTTTACGGAAAGCCATTTTTCTTTTGCCTCAACGAGCGGAACGATTTGTATGGCGGAATGAAATCAGCGTAAGTCGAGCTGTCGTCAAGGGGGTTTAACTAAACACAGCGTGCGTAAGTGCTCTCCTAGTGTTCTTTGCGATTACTTTTTTTTTCAGTGCGTTGCGTTGTTTCCGACTGCGGCTCAGCCAGGATGTTTGGGCACTGGTCTTTTATTCTGGCTCATTCGCTGTGTATTCACTTCTCCTGTCATCATCAGCCATCCCAGTGCTTTCACTCTCCTTCCCTCCTCCGCAGTGCGGAGTAGCAAACTAGAGCACACTAGCTCAGGCCGAGCACTCTGTCTTTCCTATCAATAAATTCTATCTATGGATATTGCTTTAGCGGTGAGCCGATTCCTCATGTTATTGTAGAGGTGTGCTTACTAGTCACTAAAAAAACAATGTTCCTTGCTTGTCGTTTTGTGGCGTTTTATGTTTAAGGCTGCTGCTTGCGTGCTGCGCCTGTGCCGTGTCTACTGCCCGTACGTCTCACAATCGCCATTTCTGTCGACTGGAAAATATGTCACGTGCTCCTTTCGAAGGCATACTATAAAGAGCATTCAGAATAAGGCATGCTATGCTAGACAACATTTAGTTTACCAGATGCCCTCGCTCTTAATGCAATCAGCATTCTTCGCCTACTTCAGGCCGTTTGTAGCTTATCTGTCTATCCCGTCCATCTATCTAGCCTCTTACGCCGACCGACTGGTCAAAGTTGTCTATCAGCTTGGGCACTAGGCCTCGTGGTTGCGATGCCATCCCTGTCATTGCATCGTTGTCATTTCAGTTTTTTCACCTGTCGTGGCCGTCTGGCTTTCTTCGCCGACCCAGTGGGTCAAGTTGTATAGTAGATTGGGCCACTAGGTATGTGGTTATGCCCCAGAGAGACAAGAACTTGTCAAAGCTTTCCAAAAACTGGACAATCGGCCACTTTCTGTGCAAGTGCTGCTGGAACACCACCCCATCTCCCGTCGGCCCATAAAGCGGTGAAGGCGCTTTTGTGCTTCTTAAGGACGACGGGTTTGTGCGACCATCTGTGACTTTTAATGCAATTTCTGTAAAACCACACGCGTCAGCGAACTCGCCGCAATTTCCTTCTTTCCTTCCCTCATCTCTCTCCCTGTGATCTTTGTTTTCCCCTTTCCCATTCCCCCGGTGTAGGGTAGCCAACCGGACGTTATTCTGGTTAACCTCCCTGCCTTCTACTTTTCTCTCCCCTCCCCTAGGTATGTGGTCGTGGTGGTGATGCCGTCGTGGTCATTACACCATCGTCATTACAGCTTCCTCAATCACCTCTCGTCATGACGTCGTGATCACCGCATCCTCGTTAAGTCACCATCGTCATGCAAGCTTCGTGACACAGTCGCCGTCACGTCACTGTCTTCATACTCTCGTCGCCATCCGATTGTCCCTGCAACGTTGACAATCCATCGTCATCGTTGTGTCATCGTCACGCATCTGTTCTCCTACCGCGGTCGCGATGCCGTCACGTTCGTTCTATCGTCGTCATTCCAGCTTGGTCATCCAGCTCTCGCCAAGCCGTCGCTGTCACACAGTCATAGTCATACGGCAGTAGTCATGCCACCATCCTTAGGCTGTCATTTTGCCATTGTCATCACTTCGGTAACGTGCCACCATCGTCATGTCGTCGGCTTCAGACACCTGCTATTCTGCGTCCGTTGTCATACCGTTGTCATACCGTCTAACGCCATGCTGTCCTTGTCATGCCATTGTCACCATTCTGGCTTTGTCATCCCGCTTCTCGTCATACTGTCGTCGTCGTCACGCGATCGTCATTGCACACTCGCGTTCATCCAATTGTCCTCACGTCGATGTATTCACGCTGTCGTCGCTGTACCAACGTCATCATTTAAGCATGATCATCTGATTTTCACCATGCTGTTGACATCATACCGTCTTTCTCGTTTCATCAACGTCATTTTTTTGTCATTCTATAGTCGTCAATGCGTCGGCTTCATGTAGTGGTTGTCGTGCCGCTATGCTCAAGCGTTACTATGGCAAGCCAGTGTCATAGCAACATGGGAAGATACCGGATTATGTCACTTACGTATAACCAAAGCCACGGAAGTCTCAGAATCACAAGTGCCAATGTTAAACAAAATGAACCTAAGAGGTGCGTTGTGCTGCTACCTTGCTGGAATGCTAATCGCATACCATCGCCAGTCATCGTAAGAGTTCTGCAGTATTTTTCTAACTCAAAACGACACTTCATCTTCATACATAAATCTGTGTTGATCTCTGACATACTAGTTCTGCGGCAACCTGCAAGATGGAGAGAAGTAATTAAATAAGGAAAAATGAGACATCCACCCAATCGTAGCAATTACTACAAAGGAAACCCATACGGGTTCTTCGAAATAAAAGCGTCGCATTTGAAGAAAAATTCGTCCTGATCCCGAATAGGAGTCCGGGACCGACAACCGCCTTTCCGGGGCAACCACTCTAGCATGTGAGCTAACCAAGCGGCTAGCAGATGGCAGGGCTAAGTCTTGCCTTTGCTTCTAGTTGTTCACAAATTTGACTTCGCGTTGCCATCTTCTAGCCGCTTTGTTGATTCAGATGGCAGAGCGGCTGCCCCGCAAAGGCGGAAAAATTCCGCTTCAACTGCGAAGCTTTTCTTTCGAGGAACCTATATGGGTTCCCTTTGTAGCAATTTCTGAAATTGGGTGGATGTCTCATTTTCCCTTATTTAACTGTGTGGACCGTTGGTGATACGTATATTGCACCCTGGATCTTAGTGTTACCGTAATGACATGTGTTAGCGCATTCCACTTTGCATATATCATAATAGTAAAATGCAAGTCCAACAGATACGTTCACGTGCTTCCACTTTACACATAGTAACGAGTAGATGAACGCCTGCTTCTTTTCGA
The DNA here is from genome assembly GCF_038994185.2 of Dermacentor albipictus. Lineage (NCBI taxonomy): Eukaryota > Metazoa > Arthropoda > Arachnida > Ixodida > Ixodidae > Dermacentor > Dermacentor albipictus. Next base: position 67,910,074 of record NC_091829.1, on the reverse strand, counting down.
GTTCAACATATTGCGCATGGTTACACATGATCCTGCTTAACACATAGCATGGAGATGATGATTGTCATCTCTGCTTCTTTATTTCCTCTAAATGTTGTTTTTTTTTCGCAATTCTTGAAGCCTCTAATACGATGATTCCCTTTCTTTCTTATTTTTGGATATATATCCCCATCTCTCGCTCTGTAAACGGGATGTTTGCCGACCTACGAACTGTGTCCGAAGGCGAAGACCCTCTGAAGCTAACAAAGCTTTGCTTTTTCTTCAATTTTATGTGTTCAGGCTTTGTCGAATGACAGGAAAGATCAGTAACACAATGGAAATGGAACGAAATTTCAAATAATTTATGATTCTCCAGCCAGAGTAGTACTGTGTGAAGATACAGCGTAATCAAGATGGCTTGGAATGTACGTTGTTTGTCAACAGCTCGGCGAACGGTCTCTGCGACCGCCAGCCTAACTACAACGCGTTAAAAGGAGTTCTTTAGTAGAGAAGCGTCACGGCAACATGTTCTGTGCGACCGTCCTTGCTACAGTGAACAAAATAGGGATGTAAAACTATCGCTAGCACTGGCTACACTCTGGACAGTTGAGTCAATATGGAACTACCAATTTGCAAAAACTATCCACAGTACCATCGATAACGTCTGATCAATAGCACTGTCGGTATCGATGGTACTGTCGGGCGGAGCATAGATAGTACTAATGATAGTGCACTACCGGCGATGTAAGATTGCGTGACGTACCGCACCTTAATACTGCAGCATAATCTTGACGGCGTTCCCAGGCATGTCTCGAGCCAGCCGCGTGCTGTGCATACGGCAACAACGGTGGGATTGTCGCCGTACACCGTAGAAATATCATCGACGACCCTTCTTTACAATGTCGATGGTTTCGAAATTTGTCAACTATACGGATAGCCGATTTACCGATAGTTTTGAATCCCTAGTGCAGACGTGATTGCTCGCGACTTCGCTAGCTCGCTTTGGTCAAACAGCAGGGCTCTATCGTCTAGATTATATCGTCTAGATCGTCTAGATAGAGTGTGCTAAACAGCACACTCTATCGTCGTGGTGGCGCAGTGACTTTGGTGTTGATCCCGCTCCCCAGGATGCGGAGTCAAATCTCCGTCGCGGTGACCGCATTTTCATGGGGGCGAAATCTAAAAACGCCCCTGTACCGCACGTTGGGTGCGCGTAAAGAACGCCAAGTGGCAAAAGGTGGTCTCGAGTCATCCGCTACGGCGAACCTCATAATCATATCGTGGCTCTGGAGTGTAAAGCCAGGATTTATCAGAGCAAACTGGTTTCGAATTCAGACCCCATAAGCAATCGCAGCTGATGGTGATGAAGGTGCTGCTACGTGTTTTAACGACAGCAGACCTGCACAAGCGGCTCTATAGCCTGGACTGGTGTTCCTAGTGGTAGAAGTGCTACTGTGTTGTGATGGTCTGCGGTGATCGTGACTGAGTATGACGATTTGTCTTGCTCATCCTCTTTCTCTCTGCTTTCTTATCCTTCTACCTCCTGCTTTCCCATTCCCCACTGTAGGGTAGAGAACGAGATTTTCCCTTCTCGTTAGCCTCTCCGAGTTACCGCTTCTTCTATCCTCAAATAACTCTCGGTATCAACCTCAATAAAAATTGACTGTCAGGAATGCCACGGCAACAGCAGCGCTCAGTCGAACGGCTTAAGGCAGAGGCGAGGAGTGGCCCGTACATTAATGAGAAAGGCTGTACGTTGGCCCCCACCTTGCCTTAATCTGTTTGTTAGGAAAATCGTGCGTACTATCTTCTTGTCTGCATTAACGACTGGCCTATCATTCATATAATAGCGCGAGGCGAGCGTAGACCAATCTGTAACTAGACTGTAATCTTTCCACCTCTGATCTTCTCTCAGTCTTACGGATTTCTTTTTTTTTCTGTCTCTCACTTTACCGACGTGAATGCAAACTCGAGCTCTGGTCTTATTTCGCAAAGGGTGACGACCCAGTTTTAAAACAACAGCATCGCCTTATCGAATCCACAGCTGTCGGACGCGACCGAAGTTTCTGTAGTTGGACCCGACGTCCTGTCACCGAAACGAGGTCAATTTTCAATTTTGGCACAGTGAAACATCACTTTCTGCCAGCAGCGCGGCCCCTTGACGTTGCGACAGGGCCACCTTTCTCATAACACAAAAAAAAGAAACAGAACTTTGTCGTCGCGTCAATACGTCAGAAATAAGATGTATATATAAAGACACCACGCCTTTCAACTGGCAATGCACAAAGAAAAAGCAAGGAAGCATGACTTCGAATAATCGAAGCACTGAGTCAGACAGACATGCGGCCTGGAAAGTATGGTCTGAGTAGGTGCAGTAGAGGATGTCCTTTCATGACGCCTATTCGGGTAGGCACCAAATCCGCAATCCGCGTTGTTTAATTTTCAATACCAGCTCGCGAATCACCGTAGCATATACTGAAAATTGCTCAAGACTTCTCGAGTTGTCACGTCATGATCGATCATTATTAACTATTGTTGTGCTAATATTTATCGTATATTAATTATCGTTACGCCAGCTACAAAGCGGAGCAGACGTGACGCAACGTGAGGTAAAAAAAAAAATTTAGAGTACTGGCGTAAGAAAGCCACGCATATAAGTTGGTGTCTATTCGAAATAGATATAAGGCAAGGTAACTTTCGTTGGATGTTGCGTTGCATTCGCACTCTATATCGACCATGCCGTCGCAATCCAGCCTTCGACGCCTCACCAAACACCGTTGCGGAACTCCCTTTACCAGCTAT